>NW_008599664.1:9899-15017 GCF_000691845.1 Merops nubicus
GCCACTGCTGCCCTCTGCCAGTGGAGTTCCTCCCTGGGAGGGCAGCAGGGATGGCAGAGCTGCATCTCTGCCACTCAGAAGTGCTAGCTGGGTCCCTGACTGAGTGGTTCCACTGGGCGTGTTGTGCCCAGGAAGATTGATATGCCCCTAAAAATTCACAAGAAAAAGAAACTTTAAAGTACCTAGAGTACTTAACTTAGTTTTGGTGCTCTGGGTTACTGAGGTTAACAATGCTGTAGAACATACAGCTGGGAACTTGAGGCTTTTATGATGGCTAGCTGAATGCCTGTGTTGTAATACAGAAATCAAATATTTGTTTCCTGAGCTACACCTTATATTCATGTTCTGAATGCAGCTGTTTGTTTTCATTACTTTTATATTTTATCATCCAGGTTGAAACTTTCTTGTGAAATTTAAAGCAAGGGCTTTAGTTCTGGCTTTGTCTTTCTGTTGCCAATAGTGCCATGGGTTTTTCCCTGATGGAGTATTCCTTTGTGGTTTTAAATAAATGGAACCATCAGTTGACACTTTTGTGCTTTCTCTTGTGTTTTGGCTACTTCATTATAACAATGATGCATTTGCCAATAGCTTACTGTGTATCTCTGTTTAAGCTTATTTGTACAATTAAACAATTGGAGCTCTGAAGCCTAAGCAGTATAAATGCTTTTAATCCACTGCATTGTTGCAGGTCAGTCTGCAGTACAGAGTTCTTAGAAGGTGACTGTTAAAATAATTTTGTTATTTTTACTTGTATCACATCACTGATTTTCTTTTTTTCTTCCCCAACTAGACTTCTAAAAACTCAACTTAAATCTCTAATTTGAGTTGATCAGTAGAATAACTATCTATAGCTAAAATTTGTGAGCTGCCAAGCTGGCCCCCTGACTCCATCATTCTTCTCTGGGGCTGTTAAGTGACATGATCCCTCATCTCACACTTGTCAGCCTTTTCTATTAGCTACACAGCCAGAAGAATAATAAAAGAAAGCAGCTGTTGGTGAGGTGAAGGACAGGAGTGAAGAATTGGCAAGGAGCTGTTTGGGGGCACTTGGCCAATCCACTTCAGATTCCTAGCACTAACAAAAAGCAACCAGTGAAAGGACACAGCTCTAGAAGTGTGCATTTCCCAAATAATAATAATAAAAAAAGCTAGATCAGATAAACTCATTCTGATTTCCTGTCAGCTCTGCACAATGGAATTGACCCCAGCAGGTTTTCCTGGACAGCCTTCCCCATGACTGAAGGCTTATTTCAAAGGCAGTCACATAAATGACCAATAAAACCCACCACCACCATCATTGTCACCTTGGTATTTCCATTTATTATGCTGTAAAAAGCAACACTATCTGGATTTTATTTCTTAAAATAAATAACTTTCATTTTTCAGAACCAGTACAGCTCAAGTTTAGATTCATTCATGGGAGACTGCTAGAAATACATTCATCACTGTCTGTTCCCCACAGTACAGAATCTAAAAGTCAAGATCAGCCCAGTCAGTTCCAATGACCAGAAGTACACTGCCAATAAGTATAGTCACTGATAGTCCAGCTCTGAAGCAAAAAACACAAAAAAAAAGAATCTGGTACGATACATTTTGTTCACAAGGATCGGCTAATTAATGCTAAGACTATCACAATATTTCTGAGTACAAAGCATTAAGTTAGCTTAACGATTTTAGGCCGTGATACAGAAGAAACATACATGACATAAAAACAAAAGGAGCTGGGGGAATCCTCTTTGGAGCATAAGGAAGTCAGCGGTTCAGAAGATAACCAAAAGCTATTTACGGTAAAATCTACATGTCAGTGTCATGAAGAATAACCAGCCAAACCAATGTACTGCATCTAGTTATATTTATAAATAACGCCGTGTCTAAACAGCTGCACTGCTGAACTGGACATGACAAAATAAAGCATCTTCTCCCAGGGAGAAAATACTAAAACTAACCAGCAAAAATGCACTGAAGCTGAGGCCGGCTAAAAGCGCTCGGGGGATTCAGGGAAGGGGTGAGCTTAGGGACAGCCATGATCTGTAATGTTAACTCGGTTAAAATGCCTTCGCTTGGTGTTGGGGTTTGGGGTTTTTTCCTTAATAGTTGTGTATTATATACCTACCTTTTACAAATGCCAGTTTGAGCAATGCAAATTTCAGTTAAATCAAGAGAAATCAGGTATTTTTCTGAGAAGCCAAAGGTGATGTTTTAACAGGGGAAAAAAAATACATATATGGAAGAAGTCAGATTAGCACTGAGATACAGAATACTAAACCAGAATCCAGCTGAAAACATCCTCTAAAGCTGACTGACCTGTTGCCTGAGAAAACGGGTTGCAGTTGGGCTGGAATTTAGTTCAGGGTGTGGCAGAGAAGAGACCTTGTGCTACTCAGTGACCAGCGTGGCTCAACAAAGAGCCAGAGGCCATTTCGTTTAGTTCTCTATTAGAACTAAGGTGCCTGTGACACAGGGTGGGAAAAGAACGGGTTCAAAGTCTTCAGAAAACAGCTGATACTCAAAAAAAACCCAAACCAAAACAAAAAAGTTGCTGAAGAACCATAAGACTTGTGAGAAAAAGTGTTTGATAACCATGCCAGCCAGCTTCTAAGGGCTACTTCAGGGCTTTAGACTTTCAGACTCTTCCAAGATTTCACTGTCGTGAGGACAGTCACTGCTTGTGATGAGTATCAAGCACTTTTCCTTGGGGTTCATGCTCCCTGCAGGGAGGCAGTATGGCATGTCCACGAGAGACTGGACAGGAACTCCAGAGGATTTCTCCTCTACTGTACTGACCTGCTGGGTCACTCTGGAGAGGTCACTCCTCTCCACACCTTAGTGTACCCATTTGCCAAAGGAGGATAACGTGGTTCAGATCATCTTTATAAAGTGCTTGGGCCATTCTGGAAAGAATTTGGGCACTACTTCCAGAGAATTTTGGTGCCTAAACACAGAAAATGTGAACTTTTGAGATCTATGGATGACTTGTGCACAACGTGCTAGGAGAAAAATAACCACATACACAATTCTCAAGCCCAATCTCCTTTTCCATGTGCTAAACAATTCCTGCTTATAATCCTTGTGCTAAAATTCTTGCTTACATCCAACAACTGTGGTGTCTGGTGAATATCAAACTCGAGTGACTGCTCACTTCTGAGGTCCTGTGCCACAGTATTTGCAGAAGCAAGTGCACATGGGATAGGGAACTGTCCTAACCTCGTGCTTCTGCAAACAACAAACACCTGCACCTACATCTCCCTCGACAGGGCACGTGCCGAGCTGGCCTCTGGCGAGACACCAAGTGTCACCGTTCACCCCAAAAGGCATCACCTACTTGTGCTCCTGATGCTGAGCTCCCGCTCTGCACCAGCACAATCCCACCGACACAACTTCCTACTTCCTGGTTGACAGTAGTGCAAGATGAGAATGTACCCAAAAATCTGGCTTATCTCCTGCTCTGCTCATGCTTCGACTGGCTCTGCGCGCTTTAAAGCTGTTTCACTCCATCCATGTTCCTTCCTACAAGCCTGTATTAGGTCGGGTTTACATGTAGTATTTGGTTTAGGACTTTGCCTTTCACACGCCTCCATTCCCCTGGCTGGTTCCTGGAGCATTCACCACGAACACCACCCGTGAGCCCAAAAGGGGCTTTCTGCAGCTCCTCCAGGCTTGCTGTAGTGCAAATAGGAACAGGGCTGCATAGAGTGGAAGCACCCGCGTCCCCCAGGTCCAGGGGAAGTGTTTTAGCAGCTGAACGTGGAGAGAGGAGGGGGTGAGACAAAGGGGACTGGAACGCTTTGAGAAGGAAAACCCCACCACACACTGCTGGATGTTACAGGTCACATTCCCCGGCGCCGTTTGGTCAAACAAACCTTGAAAGAGACTCCCTGACAAGACTACCTCTAAGAACGAGCCTAGGCCATCCACAACTGTCACCTATATACTCCGCTGAGATTTCTAGTATGTAAACAAGGTTGTGTGGGAATTTTTTTTTTTTTCATTTTTCCCTAAAGGTAAGTGCAGATCCTTACTTACACCCAGCCTAAATCTACATCAGCATCCTCAGCTTTTGAAAAACCTCACCGACACTCATACCTGACAGCACTCTGGCTCGTCTTGGCCATACTGGAAACAGAGGGCTATAGAAAGAAAAATGCAGCAGAAAAAATCCTGACCACAGACTAGAGTTCACACAGAACACAAAAATAAATTAAGTAGTGCACAGTAAAGCCAACAACAGCTAAATATTTTCATACATCAATTCTATGCAGCATGAGGTAATATTGCTCACATTATGGAGGGAGATTCTTGGTTGGTTTTGTTTCTTTTGAGAGAGATTGGATTTGTCCTGTGCGTATAGAAACTCCTGTAACATAACACTGAAGTAACAGAGACTTCTGTAAAATAGATACCACTATCGGATAGAAACACACACGCTCTTCATTACTTATGTATACCACAATTAAATAGGTAAGTGATTGGATTCTTAGGATCTAGCTGAAGAAGATTATAGCAAGCCATCCAGGTTTTTATGAACCGTTCGGTTCTCCTTCCCGTTGTTGGAATCCTCTGATGGCGTGTATTGGACCTGATATTCTTGAAGGATTTTAAAGACATCGTGGTGTCCAAAATGTAAAGCTTCATCCATAGGAGTGTTATTCCACCTGCAGGAAGGAGGGAGCACAGGCTTTCAGGACAAAAGCACCAGAAATCAAGTTCCTTACATGCTGTGCTAATAAATAAGCACACAGACCACACTAAGTTCAGCAGCTATGAAAATACTTTGTGGGCTGAGCACAGCCTTTTAAATAATGCTTTTAATGGCTTCACCATTTTTTGATTCTGATGGCTCTGCAGAACCTTTGGAGAACCAGTAGGACCCTGTCCCTTCTGCTTCAGTGTCCTGGCTCAGTACATTCTGCTCTTCTTTGACAGACACCTCTCCTCACAGGGGCCAGAGAGATGCTGTTAGAGCATCCTTCCTCCTAACTGGCACTGAAACCACTCACCTGTCTTTGGGGAAAGGATTCACTTTGCATGCTTCCAGCAGAAATTTAACAACATCCACATGTCCTGTAAGAAAAGCAGGCTTCTGAGTGGATATACTTACATATATATATATATATATAT
>NW_008599665.1:0-37481 GCF_000691845.1 Merops nubicus
GCCCCCGCCCCGTGCGGGGCCGTCGGCCCGGCTAACCACCGCGGCTCCGGGGCGGACGCTGAACTTCTCCCCCTCCTGCCGGCGTGCTGGAGGAATGAGGAAGGGACGGTGCCGGCCTGCGGAGCTCCGAGCGTGTGTGTTTGCGTTTGCCTGCCTGGTGAAGTTGGGCCGCGTTTGTAGACCTGTCGGCAGCCCCAGAGCCCATTGTGTGCCCTTTTACCTCTCCTAAAGGAAGTTGCACGGTGTGTGCATTACCGACTTACGGAGTGTGGGTTTTCCCACAGTGTCAGTTCCTAGAGCTGACAACCATCCTTTTCTGCTGACCTTCTCCATCCCTCTTGAAAACCAAGTTTCCCATGAAACAGTATGGAGGGTTATAGTATTTGGAAAGCACTGAATCTTCCTTCCATTTCAGCTCTAATAATCACCAGCTGCTGAGCTTGGTCTACAAAAACAAGTCGGGGAACTTGCTAGTAATGATTGGAACAACCTGATAAATTGCACACTACTTTAATAGTGTCAGAAAGAGAAGGTTATTTTCAGAGTACCTTCTGAATCTTGTTGCGTACCTTTCATATTAATAATTGTGTGTATATTGGCATAATTTCACTGAAACATCAGATTTGGCAACCCTATGGTTTCTGTTTAAAAAAAAAAAATAAACAGAAGAGATGGAGTAAGACTTACAAGTGAGGATAGAAGTATGTGGATGGAGCCACCTAGAGATACTTGCTGCAGAATTATCAGGCCTCCTTTGCCTTGCAGACTAGATCATGCATTTCCAGATATAGGAAATAGTAATATATATCCTCTCATCTCCTCCACAACTCGCTGCAGTCCTAACATCTCGGCACAAATATTTTTTAAAGAAGACTTGATGAATGTTATCAGCATGCTGAGGATTTAGTTATTGAGGTCTATGAAGATAAGCTCAGTAAATATTTTGCTTAAGGTTACGCTCCCTCTGATTTATCAGAGTTCAGCTTTTGCTGTAGAGCCTGTTTAAGATGATCTGGGGTGTTGAAGTATCAGAAAATGAGGTAATGACACTATTCTTAGCTCTTGGGTATTGGAAGCATGTGGAAGTATCTGCTTGATCCAGTACGGAAGCCGTGGGGCACTCTTACTTGAACTTGACCTCCATATGAAGCCTAAACTGCCAGTGTTTCAGTGTTTTTAGGAAGACAGCTGCACACGTGGTGGTTGTTGCTTGTTCAAAGACAGGGTAAGAAATTAACTGCATTTCAATTTTTTTTTTTTTTTTTTTTTCCCCCCACTGAACTCCCTAGACTGGTGGAAGACTCTGGAGCATGTAATAGCTATTAATGTTTTCAGGATTAAGAACTGTTCTGTTGAATTGCATATCTGTTCCTCATCCTTTTTTCCCTTTCCTTCACGGAAAGTAACACCCACACTGAGAGTTAGAAAAACTGTAAGAGGCGTTGCACCATTTATAGAAGTTGATCAGTGAAGTTTCTCTGAGCCTTGCAGCTCTAGATTTTATGGGATTAGGGCTTGAAATGAAACATGCTTTAATACTTGGAGGCTGTGGTACAGAACTGGTTAAGCTGAATGAACTGAGTAGTATGTTTTCCAATTTACAAAAAATCCAACCAAATAGTATATGGTGTTTTCTCTCGCTTTCAGCTCATTTTATGGAAAGGTAGGGAGTGTGGGCTTCATCGCCAGGAGATACTGGCATCAGTAAAATGTGCTATTTTTACTGTCTGCTAACATTACACCTCAGTTGTCTTTCCAGTGAAAAAAGGAACTTGTTGGTATTAGGACATTAGGATTCTTGCAACTACAGCTTCTTAGACTGATATCTAAGACTTTACTTGGAAGTGATTGAAAGGTTTATTAGATTTTAAAGACTATAGGGTCTGTTTGTGTGGAGGAACGACAAAAAGACATGACTGAGGGAAAACTTTAGCTATATGTATAGAAATAAAGTTTCAGGATTTTTTGTTGACTTACTGTTTTTTTTTTTTTTTTTTTTTTAATATTCAAGTAAAGCTAAAACCCTGAAACTTCTTTCCAAGTTAAATGTATCAGGTTCTGTCAGTGTTTTCTCTTATGTAGGGGCTGATGGGAGTGTTGGAAAAATAAATCCCACATCAGTAGGTTGATAACTATCTTTGGGGTTAACATTACCATTTAGGTGATAGTATCTGTATTAGAAATGCACATCTGGCAAGTTCTTGTCTGCTCATGGTGGTAACAGAAGTAGAGATTGAACCTGACTCCTTGCTTAGGTTGTTTTTCTCTAGGCTGTACTGCAACACTGTGGCCAGAGTGACCTTTCTTCTTTATCTGCATTTCCACACCCAGTTCCTTCTGGGGCATTTGTACTTCATTCTTTTCACTAGGTGTCCTCTGCCCTTGGGCTTGCCCCATCCATCTGCCAGCCTGCACTCCTACAGTGCTGTGAACTCTTTCACTTGTAGGTGTTCTCCAGCTTTCCTGAACTTGTTTCCTACTTGGTTGTCCCCATACAAGTGTCAGCATAAAATTATTCTGAGCATTCTAGATACCCTGGATAGTAATTTCTGTACTCAGCTTCTCACATGAAATTTTGAGGATTGCTTAGTAATGCTGGCTTTTTTTGTTTGCTTTTAGGGCAAGGATCATGTACTTTGAAAGTATTCTTTCTAGGCAGAATAATGCACTGGATGGCTTTTCAAACCCACAAGCTCCTGAGGGCCCTGTATTGAATGTGAGATGCTATTAAGGTTGGATCTGTTGTGTAGGAGTGAGTGGCAGTTGACCATTTCTGTTGCTGTGGGGTGATTTCCCATGGGAAGGGGAGCATAAATGGTGTCATTACTTCCTCTTGACCTGACACCACGTCTGCACATCTGAAATCTAGTTGTAAGAACTGATGCAGGGAGAAAATCACTAATATTAGAAACCATCCTTTCCTCCCTCTCACACAGATATCAGTGTATTTCTTTTTACCATTGAGAGCCCATTGAGCATCTTTTCTGTTGCATCTTTGCTTGCATTGGAGGCTGTTACTTGTTTATGTTTTGTAACTCTGCTGTAGGCAGATGGAAAGCCACTTGCTCGCTGCTGTCAAAACAATATTGCCTCTGTATTTCTGGAGTACTCATGACTTTAATGAAAGAAAAACTGGTTATGGATGATGCTGTGTTCTTACATAAAGAATGTAGGGAAATGGTGATGATGCCTGCTGGTTAATATGGAAATGGAACAGTCTATAGATGGCTCTCAGATGAGGCCAAAAAGCCAAATTGTGTTGACGTTAAGACATGGTTACTGGCATTTTTAAAATGGAGTCTCTGATTTTTAATTCAGTGCGTCTTGTGAAAACTTAAAAGGGAGGATATGGAAGATGGCTATTCAGTGGGACTCTCCAGAGTAGTTTGGATTAATGTCCCTCGTCTTAATGCCACTGAAAACAGGATTCTATGATAAGTTGGGGGAGAGCAGGAGGGGAATGAATGCATGCAGGGCATTCTTGGGTTTGTGTAATCCAAGTAGGATAAAAAAAGAGGGAACAAATGGCAAGCTTACTCTACTATGGAAATTCTCATCCTGCAAAGCAAATATAGGATACCTTAAATTTTCTATGATGAGGAGGCACAGCAGTCAACATATTGGTCAGAAGTATTCCTTTCTAAAAATCTCCTTGCTCTGATAAATTTCTGTGGTGCTATGAACGTCGTTACAAAGACCTCTGTGATGTATTAGGAAGTAAGTGATGTTTAATGATTAAATTAATGAACGTGTCAAATATAACTTCAAATCTGTGAGTTGTTTTCAGATGGATAGCTTTTATATTATTTCTTAGCCTTCCTTTTGGTGTATCTGTTTTAATAATTGTTTTGGCTGCTATGGAAACACTTCAGGATAGGGATAGTAAATGTTCCCTTTACTAATCACTGATCTTCTATGTGTCGTATTCTTTTGTTGTTGGAGTAACACAAACACAACAAAATTTGCTATCTGGCCTCTGTTTACATCAAATGTAAATGTTAAATGAACTCCTCAGTAGGCATCTCTATCTTAGTGTATTTGACTTCAAAAAGTTATAAATATTGGGAGAGAAGTATAATTAATTTTTTCTGCTTTTATGTCACATGATTTCCTAATGACATTTCAGAAATATTAACTCTAGAGAAATGCACTAATAGATATATTTTAGATTTCAGTCATTCTCTGGAGCCTCCTAACTGAGGAGTTACCAGCTACCCAAGTAGATGTATTACATCAGATGGGGAATGGGATCTTTTATTAATTCTTTAGAGCTTTTATAACTTACAAAATTGATAATATGACATCTTTATGCAGAAGTTACCTTTCAACAACACAAAATTAGAGTACTTGCTGGAAAATGTTAAAAGCATATTTGCAGCACTGGGAAGGCTTCTCATGTCCAGGAACTCTTGCAGGAAGCAGCACCTGTAGTCTCCTTCATAAACTGATGAAGCTCCGTTTTTAGAAGAGGTTGGGTAGTTTGGTTCTGAGGCTCATGCTGAAATGCCTCTTCATTACCTTACAGCTCTGATCAAGTAGCTGTAGCTAGAACTCGGTGTGTTGCCTTTAATGATGTTAATCTGTGTACCATATACTTGGATGGGGTGCTGTGTATACGGAAGGTGTATGAAAAGCATTCCTAGGAGGATCGCGAACAGGATCAGGGGCTTACGCAGCCTCGGAGAAACAGGAATAAGATGGAGCGTGCACATGGGACTGCAGCTGTGCTTTTGAAATGCAGTGTTAGGCTCTTGAGAGAAGAGGGAATTCTAGCCCCTTGATGTGCTCACCAAACATCCCCATTAAATCTGCAACAGATAAAACATTTCAAGAGAACGTAGTAAAAAAGGAAAACAATGAATAGCATTTTCTTTGGGCATACGTTGGATAAATTGTGTTTGTGAGTTCCATTAGTTATTAATGGAAACCAATACTGTTTTTCAATGTAACATAGACAGAGAGGGTCACAGGAGTGCTGCTGCTGCAGAGTTGACAACCAGGGCAGGGGAGAAAGCCAACGATGAGAGTAGTATACTGAAAAGACAAAAGCATGAGAACCTGGTACTAATTCTCGGATGGAGACCTTATGTGTTTGAAGAGATGGGGAGACGATGAGGTGGTTGTGTGGATCCTTTTGGAAGCCCTTTGACAATGGACTAGAGCACAGCAATGCTTAGGAAAGTAGCGATGTGAAATGTCAGTGTGGCTGGGCCTCTCTTATGCTGGCACAGAAACATGTTTCAGAGCAGCTGTTTGCACTGGGCTTAACTGCATGATTATGAGCACTGTAGAAACTCTGAAGACCACCATGGAATGGAGATGGTCAGTAAGAAGGAGACTTTCAGAACAGCTAGAAAATGTGTGGGTTTTGTAAACAGTATGCATCTAATATGCTTTGTTTTTTTTTCCCCTGTGTTTGTGTTCTAGACTAGATTGTTGAGCAGCAAACCTGTTGCTTCAGGTTCTTAGTAGTGGTCCTGAAGAGGAAAAAGAACGTTTGGGTGTGTAAAAAGATCCTATGTAGTAACAAATAAGAGCAAAGAGACTTTTCAAGCGTGGCCCATATAGAACAGCTAGCAGAGGATAAGTTTTATTTGAGTTGCTTGAGGTAGTACAGGAAGAAATGGTCTGAAGTGTTGAAAAAAACAGAGATGGTATATAGAGTATGGGATGTGTTGTCTAGCCAGTTCTTTTCCGAAACAGAGGGGACAGGTATCTCTACTCCTGCTTCTGCATGCATGCTTTTCTTCCTCAGGTGCTTCCTTGTGCTTCTACTTGTAGCACCTCTGTAAATATCTTTTTTCCTGTTACTTTGAGAGGATGGCTTCATTTAGTGTAGCCCATTCTCCAAGCATAGGTCCATTTTCCATTTCAGGGCTGCTGTTTTTAAATGCCTAACCATTTCTGCCTACCCTCCTCCTTTGCAGTCTTCACTCTCAGCTATTCTCTATACTTTTTCTGTGTGAATATCGTCTCTATCACAAGCATGGCACCTACCGAGTTTCCTTTTTAATGATGGGGGGTTAGTTTACCCTGCTCTGTTTTCCCAATCTGTAAGAGCAGTTTTCTTTGCATCCTGGGAGCAGCTACACAAGCTGTGAAACAGTTCACCATGGAGGATCTCTTCTGGGAGGCCATTTAAAGGACACTACGGGTCTGTTTGCTGCTGGTTTGGTCCTCAAACATAGTTCTCTGTCCAATTCCCTCCTACTGGTTTAAATAGTTTCTTGGGTTCTCTGCAGTCGTGAGGAATTTCAAACACTCCTCAGAGTCCCGTTTCTTTCCCAGGAAAATAAGTTTCCCAGGGGCCTGTGCTGGCTCAGCAGCTCACTAGCAAAGTGCCCTGTGAAGGCACCAATGGTGACCAGTTGTAAAGTAAAATATAAATATGAAGAATTTATTTTTTGCTAGAAGGATGAAGTTGACAACTGCTAACTTTATGTACAGTGCTGCTGGATTTGCATTTTAATTACCTGAGAAATACAAGGTTTTCTATTATATGTTTTCCAATGCAGACTATGGTAAATGTTCTTTTATTCTTTCTGCATTAGAAATAAAAGGAATGGAGGGTAATGAAGTGTTTAGAGTGACCATCTGCTCTTCATTTGACTTGCTATTTCCATTTATTTCTATGCAACAATTTAAATACGTCCTGGACCATTAGCTGTACTGTGATGAGATTATTTTGCAATATTTGTTGAAGTTCCGGATTCAGAGTCCAGCTACAAAGCATGAAAAATATTAAGAGTTAATTTATATTGTCTGTTTATGTTTTTGAGCTGTACAGATTCAGATTATTTCTCTTCCTTGTTGTTATGGAACCACAGATAGTTTATGCAAACAAATACCAAATGTTGTCTTTTTTTTTTTTTTTTGTTAGTACACTGACGAACACATTAAGTTGAGATGTTGCTGTATTCCGTGATTTTAATACATGTGGTACAGTTTATATGATAAATAGAGACTGGAAAGCCTAACAGAGGATCCAATTTAATGTTTGTGAAGTGCAACAAATAACTCTGCACAAATCCGTGCAGAGCGTAGGTCCTTTCTTTTGAAGAGCTTGCACTCTCATGAGCACACCGGTATCAAACATAGAGTTAGAAAAGCACAGTGTTATGACATAGGGATTGTGACCTGAGATTAAATTACTGGAGACCCCAACATTATTTTGAAGGTTAACTTATCCACGGATGAATTCTTTCGTGACTTGTTTGAAAATAATGGGTTTTGTAGTAGTTCTTTGTAGAAAGAACTAGTAAGTGACTGTATGTTATTTTCATTGGTGCCTTTTATATATATAAAATAAATGTAGACTAGAGGAATTTTGTAGCTTACCAGTCTTTGCTGGGAAGAGACCAAATTCTTTTTCTGCCTAAATTGAGACTAAACAAGAAAACTACTTCCCATTTTTAAGTTTAAAGTTTCTTAGTGTGTACATTTCACTGTGTGGTCCTGGAGGTTATGTATTAGATGATAAGCAATTTCAGTTGGCCGTGTTAAACTTTAACATTATCCTAGGCTGTGAACAAATTCCCATTTCAGTATTGATGGATAAAATAAACATGCTAACTGCATCATATCTTTTTTTTTTTCTGTTGATGTTAAGTGTAAATAAAATTGCTTAATATCCAAATGTTAGCTGCTTTAACTGTGCAAGTGTTTTCTGAGAAAAGGAGCAGTTCTGTTAAGTTTTTCCTTTACTTCCCTTATTCCCATCCAGACTTGGTCAAGGCTGTTTTCTGTCATTTAAATAAATCACATACCTTGTTAGTGGTTCCCAGAGCTGTGATATGGTATGACCTTAAATTGAGGGCTTCCATTTAAATAAATGACCAAACCCAAGAACTTCCATTTTTATAAGCAGATCTGAAAACACCAGTACTCTGTACAATCATTGTGTTGCAACAAAGATCACTATTCAGTGGAGATGGAAATCCTCAGTATGTAGGTTTTATATTCAGGCTACTTACTGAGTAGAAATTCTTCCTGAATAATGAACTCAAAGCAGGAGTGCTTTGCTTTGAGAGATGATGAATGATGAGTCTGTTATCTCTTTGAATTAAGCAAGTAAGCAAAGAGTGGTGGTATTCTTCAAAATACTGGCAGCACCCTGGAAGTGTTAAGTCCAGTGGGCAGTATCCACTTACCTAGTCTCATGTTGTGATCTTTGGATGCTGATGTATATCCATGTGAATTCAGATGTCCAGCTCTAGCTCTGTGAACAGAAGATGTAATATTGCTTGTTTGTTGTGCAAAAGACTGTTTCCTTCTAGCCCTCTACCTGCTATTTCATGTATTGGGTTTGACCGACTTATTTTTCTTTTTCTTTCCCTGCAGTACAGCAATGAAGAGAGGGTGTCAGGAGGTTTTCTTATTTGTTGCGACATCCCCCTTTGTCTTGTCCCACTCAAGGGGTGATGAAGGAGCTGGATCTTTGTAATCCCCTAAAAAAGGGTTATCCATGCACTGCAGGGCCAGGAAGGTGGTGGAATCACGACAAGGAAACAGCATACAATACAAAACTACTTGTTGGCTCTTCCTAATAGCAATCAGTAGGCATTATGGATAAAGGCAATCAGTAGGCATTATGGATAAAGGCACCTGGTCGAACACTCATTGCCCTACTTTCAATCTAAGGCTAAAAATGTAGCACTACTTAATCTTAATAATCATAATAAAAAATGAGTAGCAGAGGGTCAGAAACGTACTTGTGTAAGAGTTTTGAGGCAAGTTTGCCTTATCGTCCTTGACACGCTTCTCCAAGGAGGAGCATTCCCAACCCTGGTCCATGACTCCTCCCGAGGCCGTGTTGTGAGCTGCAGCTTGGAACACCGAGCTGCTGGGTGGCTCTACATGTGCCCAGTGTCTGCCTGGCACAATTAATTCTGTGTGCGGCTCTCTGCAGTGTGTTGGAGTCCTATTCTTGACTTCCAGTTAATTAGATGATGTTAATTTTGATGGGTTTTCTTTTTAATGGGAGGACCTGCTCACTGAGACAGCAGAGATGGCAGATTCCTTTCACGGAGGCCAGTGAAGCTGTTAAATGTTGACTGTAGCACTTTTCCTTTTCTCCTTTAAGCTGATTGCTTAAACTATCATCTGCCTCCATGCCTGCTCCCTCTCCTTCACTCCCCTTCTCTCTTAAAATGATATTTCACAGTTGGCTTTTCTCTGTTGGATGAGCTGTTGCAAAACTTGTAAACTCAGGAACTGAACCCTTGTTTTTAGGTGTGAAAATGGGGGAGCCTTTGGGGCATCAAAACATTTGGCGCAGTACTCGATTGTTGCAAATAGTAGGCACTTGGAGTGTATTTTTTTTTTTAATTGATGGATTTTGGTAGTTCATGAATGGTGGTTAATATATTTTAGGATGTCAATCTATGAGGAAAATAATCTGCACAACAAATATTTGTACAGTCTTCTTAAATTTATAGTTGAGACTAGCTGAGGTTGCTCATGGCCTTGACTTTTTTTCATTTTGAATTCTCTGAGACATCCCATCTTTGGCTAGTATTGCTCAAAATTGCTTTTTTCCTGCATAGTATGTTGATGCACAATTTGCATTATAAATTTATCCTATAGTAAAACCTTCCTGATGTGTAATTTCTGGCTTTAAAAATGTTTCCTCATTTTTCACATACTTTGTAAAGGGTTTTAGCAATTGTCTGTATATTGGTGAAAACAGATTGAAGTTTGACTGCCTTTCTCAGAGGGGAGTGGGAATAGAAAAATTCAGCACTGTAAAACAAAACCAAGTGAGTTTTGTTTGCTGGTGTTGAGATTTGCCAGCAGATATTCTTATTTTACAGTTTGCCTGCTAGGATTTTGGTGTATTTTCACATTAAAGACCCAGTATATTTTGGTTTATAATTGGATCATGAAGGGTCTTTTTTAAAATATGTTCAGGTGTTTTGGCAGAGATTTTTCTTTAAGGCTGACCTTGATTTCTTCCCTTCACATGTTCTGTTATTAGATACTGACAGAAGTATTTCTTGTAGTAGAATTTAATCATAAGTTGACAGAGAGAAGGTGATCATCTGGTAACATTTCCAGCATGATCATAATCTGAACAATTGTCAAAGCAAAAAGGTGTGGTCTTTCATAAATAGAACATATTGGTAATCTGAAGTTTCTTTCAGAAAGCAGATTTTTCCCCATTATAACTGTCGTTTTGTCAGCATTTGTGTAATGCCAGGAGCTGAGAACTTTCCCAGCTGTTTCAGTAAGCCAAGTGCTGGAAGCTTTCTAGGAAGAGAAAATTGTCTGAAAAACTCTTATGGCTTCACTGTGACTTTCAAGAGGTGTGCAAGGTGCACAAGCTGAAATGTAAGTGCAGTCTTGAAAGGTAACCCTCAAAAGGAACTTTGTTTCTCTTAGTTTTATGATTTCCAAGGCATCTTACTTTTTACTGAAATAAAGTTATTTCTTAATTTAAGGCAGACAGAACTTTTAGGTAATACCAAAATCTTCAACAGGGTCTTCAGAACAGCTGTTTTTTTGCAAGCTACGGATGCAAATGAATGGTTAGGTTGCAAAGAAGGTAGGGCACTATTTAGAGTCTGAACGCCTCTTATTGCTTATGCACTATCCTCACTAACAGGATACGACTGCTAAGACTAGGGCAGTGCTAAATGACTTGTGGGAGCTACCAAATATAGATCCCATGAAAAGTCCCAGGCCTCAGGAGCTTTCTGTACAGAGGGCAGCTCTCCAAACAGTGCTGCCTGCTTTCCTGCAGGAGTTTTGGGACAGGCTCCAAGTCCTGGTATGTGTCTGGGAAGAAAGCTTTTCTCCTACCTTTCCTTTTGAGTCTTAGAAAACGTCAAACGTTTTATACTAGTTTGTAAAATGCTGATTGGTCTGTGTGCGTTATGGAGCTGATACTGGTGAGATGGAGGACGAAGTTCGTTCTTTTTTTTTTTCTTCTGTGTCCTTGTCTATCAAGTGGAAGCACTTGTTTCAAACTAACAGCCAGCTAGTTGACTGACCCTATGTGATCCAACAGCGGTTTGTGGAACTGAAAAAATGTCCCTGAAGGTAAATTCTGAATTCAGTGAGGTACTGAGGGACAAGATGTGACCACTTTGTCCACCATCAAGACTGTCATCTGCTTTGCTTGAAAAGTATGTTCTGTGAAATTCCAAACTTGGGTAACCTCTGCCTCTGCACAGATAGCAGTGGAAGCTCTTCAAGAGACAAACCAAGGAGTAGGAGACTGAGTGCAGTGCTGATGAGGAAATGTATGCTTGAGTATAGTTCTGCTTCTGTCCTGTACGTGGGCATAACCAACCTGCAGTGCTAACTAACTTGGACTTGTTTTATTGCAAAAGAATAGTTACAAATGCAGAAACATTACAACAAACTAACAACAGTTAGTGCTGGGAGGCAAGTGTGCAGCTTTGGTTTCAGAGCTAAATGAATTTACGGTATTAGTCAAAGAGACTTTTGTATCTCAAAAGCTTTTGTGAGGTTGCTTGTTCTTGTTGGCAGTAAGGAATGGAACTGATGTTTGGGGTAGTTCGGATTTATGACACATTTTCTTTTTGTACTTTTGTGCATGATTAGGGAGGCAGAGAGTGAGACAGTTTTCTTATGGGCTGACTAAAGGAATACCAACCTATGCATGCTAACAGGACTTAATCCTTTTACAAGCAATTATTTTTCAAAGGTATTTGTTAGAATGAAGGTCTTGCAGAAAATCACTGGTGTGATTCTTGTTGCCTGTTTGCGTCTCAGTGTTTTTTGTTGGGTTGGGTTTCTCCCTGCCCCCCTCTCTCTAAAGCCTTGGCAATTTCACCACCGTTTCTGACAGAGCTACTGCATTTGCTAATCAAGAAAATTTGCTTGAATTTGAAGAAAGTAGAAGAGGCTCTAGCTGGCTCTGATCTGCTTTGTTCTTGTTAACATCTTTTGCTAAGGCTGTTAAGATGATGTTAAATAGAAGTCAACTGACTGGTCCTCCTAGGTATCCTTTAGATTATCACTCTTTAAATTATGCTGGAGAGTTAGTCATATAGATGGCTTGTAAATTAATAAGTTCTGGACTGTAGATGTGTTTCAGGTCAGAAAGGATCATTGTGAACACCTAATTTGTTCTTCCCTGTTCAGTCTCTAGAACTTCTTCTAAGAACATGTTTTAAGTAAGGTGCTTTTCAGCATCAGCTGTCTCCTTGAATCTCATTAGTTTGTGTGTCTTTAAGAGTCTTTAATGAGAAGCTGTTAGTTATTCAGGTTCTATGTGGATTCTTCAGACTAATAGGAGGTCTTTTATTGTATCTGATATTTTTATGGTCCCCGTTATCCCATGTCTTGGTTTCTGAGCAAGTATGCAATGAAAAGTCCTGAGACTGAGGAAGAATATTCTCCACGGGAAGGTATGTGAAATTCAGGCACAAGCCACTTCTTAGTCTTTTCTTTGATTGTCTCAATAGATAAAACCCAAACTTATTTCCAAATGCTTTTCAGACTCAATTATTTTTTGTAGCTTTTTTCTGACTTGGTGCATAATGTGCAGACAGCTGGGCACTGCAGTGTTGTAAAGGTTTCCTGAATGTTAAGAAATGGCATCGCACCTTGCTTCATGTTCCCTTGTTAGGCATTCATGGCTCATGTTTACCTGGCTGTAGCATTACACTGAGAGCTCACGGTCAGTTGTTTTTCTGTTGTTACACCAGAGTTCTTACAGTGCTGCTGAAATCCAGGGCACTGCCTTTGAACTAGTCAGGGTGAGTGAAATTTCTGTTCCTCTGCGTGTAACCTGTAATTTCACTGAATTTAGCCACAGTGTGTTGATGCTGTTCTGCGTCCCCAAGAGATGCAAATCAGTGCATGTGACCAACAAGATCTATCATCTCCTGCTACTGTGCTGGTTGTGTGAAGTTCTGCAGGAGCAATTTTATCAGTTCCCTCCCAGGGAAAACTGTCCTGTGAGTGACTGTGAGCAGAATGCTTCAGGATTGTGCTGGCAGTGATGCTGGCTGGGCTGCTTTCCTCCTTTCCCTTTCTGATTAATTATTTTAGAAAATCTACCTGTTGTGGACTGCACACATCTATTTTAGGAATGCTTATACTGGCTTTTGTTGGACTGAGAGGCTTTGTGTCGGGAGGAGCTTGGAAAGTACAGGCGTTTCATGGTCAGTATGAGTTCAAAGAGTTCTCTACTTCTCGTTCCATCCTGGTGCTGCAAGCAGATCCCTGCCCTTTCTGCTGTTTGTGGGGCTGTGCTGAAAGCCAGGTTGGGGATCAAATCTAGGGATGTTTTTCTGTAAAAAATGCTTTTGCAATGTTGATGGTCAGGAATTTGTTAAAGGTATGGCATAAGTAAGGGGCTGAGCAATAGGGAGGAACCTGCATGGGAGCTCTTGAAGGCAAAAGTGCAGTAAAAGCCTGTGTTGTGGAGCTGGGCCTTGAGGGTATAAATAATCACTTTAGGACTGGTTTGCTTCATGTATTTAGTGCTCTCACAGCATGATCACGTGAGTGCTCCTCGCCTGCCCCACTACAGTCAGGCAGAGTAGGATGAAGTGGGGAAGAAATGCTTAGTGACTTCAGCAGTGTGGTTCAGTGACAGAAGTTTTGGCAAGTAGCTCAGGCTAGATCTGCAAGATCTCATCTGTGCCAGAGTCAAATATCTTGCACAAACATATTCTAAGGTTCCTTATTACCATAATCAAATAGAAGTGTAGTCTTATGAAGGAAGAAGTTAGACTTTATGAGACTTAATTTTCTTAAAGCCATGAAAAGTAGTATAAATTTTCTGCTGTTATTTAATATATTGCTGACTGGACCTATCCATCTCTAGTTTTTATTTTCAGAATCTAACAGGGAGCCAGAATTTGTAAGAGTAACAAAGCTGATACTGAAGTTAGAAAGATTCTGGGAATTTTAGAGAAGATCACCTTTTTCTAGGTTCCATCTGTGGAGTTTCAAATAGAACCAAGGCTGAAAAGATCACCTTATGGTCGTTACTTGATGCGGACATCCTGTGATGGTGTGTTTAGGACATTGCATTGAGCAGAGCCTGGATTCCTAACCTCTCAGAGAGCTATAAAATTCAAGTGGTCTGAGTTTAATTGTAAATCTTTATTGTAGATATTCTGGAAGTGAGTCTTGCTGTTAACAGAAATTCAGTAATTATTGTTAGTAAAATGGAATGATAAAAAATTTTAATTTGTTCCTCAATTACTTTTAGTTGTCTCTCCCTTGGAAACTAAACTGTGGATGAGTTTGACTTCATGTTGCGTTTTCCAAATTAACCTTACAAGGTTTAATTATTAAATTATCACATTTTTTGGAAAGAAATTTTATTGAAGGACATGATCTAAGCTAACACCTCTTAAGAAGCAGGTGAAAGATTATTTATATCTTGAAAGCACAAATGGATAGCTCTGAATCATCCTAAAAAGTTCGTCGAAAATATGCTTTTAGCTCCAAATCCACAAGTTACGTTAGAAAGACGGGTTTCAACTGAAATGACAATTATATGTACAATTCTTACAATAATAAACATGGGGGGTTTGGGGGTTTTGTTTGTTCTGGTTTTAGGGTTTATTTTTTAAGGATAAAACAGGGAAACAATTTTTCTTCACATTATTCGTTCTTATGACCAACTAATTGTGTTCTTCTGATGGCTTGCAGAATAAATCCAATTTTCAGAATGCTTGAGAAAACAGAGTTCCCAGGCCATCTGGTGCTGCTTTGTGTAACATGTGTGCCTGCATCCACATACAGTCAGGGATGCTGTGCAGCAGCTGCAGGGCGAGGGAGATCAACTCGAGTTCCTGGTCTGGGAAGCTAAAGCGTGAATGCATGTTGACTGGAGAGCTGAGAGGTGCTGTGCTTTTAGTGTTCATGGGTGAAGGCTTCCAATTCAAGATTTTTTTTTTCTTTTTTTTTTTTTTACTTTATTTATTTTAAGCTGTGGGCATTTGCTGCTCCTCTTGTGATGCTCCCAAGACACCTTTGGAGGCTTTACACTGTCTGGGCAGTACGGTGAAAATGTCTGTAATCCCTGTCTGGACAGAGACTTGAGGCTTTGATAACCTGCTACAAAAAGATTACTGGAGATTGCCTAAGACGTTATTACCTTTAGCTGTCTTGCTCTGTGACTGAACTGGCAGAAGGATGTCTGTGTGCCTGTATCTTAGCCTGGCTGTTGAATAACTAGATGCGGGTTTAAGCCATGCAATACTGCACTGCAGTGACTGAGATAAGTGGTTATGTTTCATGTTGTGGAGGAAGTGGTGATCTCTGTCAGTCCTGAGAGCATGTGCTTTGTCAAGAGTACTGGTCTATTCAACAGCTGCAGGAGGACTGTCGGTTTGGACCTCCATCTTAAGGAAAAGTCTGCTCTTCTAGTATGCTTCACCAGCAAAGTCACCAAGTCTTTAGCCCTTATGTTACCACGAGCTTGGAGTTTCAGTTGAGCAGCTCTATGCCTGCAGTGTGGCAGATGTCAAGGGAGTGCAAGCACTGTTGTGGTTCTCTGAGGAGCTGGGAGCAGCCATTGCTTGCCCTGTCAGGCTTTTTGCTATGATTCTGGATGCTCGTTCTACAGCCACAGTATACCTCTGGGATTTTTGTCTGGATATGCCCCCCAAACTACTACAAAGGTACATTAGGAACAAATCTTGAGTTTTATACTCAGTTGTACACACACAAAATGGCATCTGAAATATTGTCTGACAGAGAAATTGGGTTAATAAACTGCAGAAACATAAGGCATAGTCTGTAGATGCAAAGCCTCTTGACTACATGAGGTTGAGGAAATCAGTTTAGCTGTGGTATCTTTTTATCTGGACTTTGTTCTAGAAGCAGAATTTCACCTTACACAAATACTGGAAGTTGACTAAAGGTATTGCTCTGTTACAGTACAAAGTTCCTTTTGCTTTGTCATTCTTTATTGGATTGAAGGTGACTGTCTGGTGATAACCTTGTGGGATGGAAAAGATGAGCTTTCCTTGTGGAACACCCAGTAACCCTAAGTGAAAAACGTACAGCTTTTTACATGAAGCTAGCCATGGAGGATTTGATTAAGAACAGTGCTAAAGCACGGACAAAGCTAGTAATATATTAAAATACAATTCTGTCTGTGCTACAACTAGTCTTGACAGATTATAGATATTCTAAGTATGTGTTAGTGACTTGGTACACACTTGTAATCACAGGAAACCAAACATTTGTCATGATATTTCAAATCCAGGTTTAAAAGTTGTTTTGATATTCCCCCAGCCCAAGTGCTTTAGGTTAACGGGGTGGAAGGGTGAGGTTGGGGAGTCAATTCCAAATTAACAAAGTTAAGGACTCTGATTGCTTTGAGACTTTTGTTAATTTTTTCTGCTGATTCTGAGAGGAGGAGGAGGAAACAAAAGTCTTCATCTGAATTTATATGTTTATGACTTGTTTAAACACAGAAATTACTAGTTTGTTCTGTCAGCGTAAAATAAAACAGGCAGTTTAAATGCAATACTTGTATATTATGTATCATCTAAAATGCTTTAATATACTTTACTTACAACCTTACTGGTCTCAATGAAGTAGGTGTGTGCTTCCCAATTGGCAGACTTATGTCAAATTGCTTTCCCTCTCACCACTACGCTCAGAGTGTGCAGTTGAGATAGAGATGACAAATCTCTAGCAAGTCTACTGTGCTATTTGTGTGTTTATAACTTTGTTTATATATATTTTGATATATTCTTGCATATGGATTGTAATAACTCTGTTTAGGGGTATGGGGCTGACATGACTAAATCTCATTGCACTTGGTTATGGTCCAGCTGCATTGACACTAAGGGTTGCTAAACCCCCGTAGCTAAGCTACTTCCTTCACTCCACAAAGAGGTTTTCTCTGCTTACTACATGCTGCTTTTAAGCTTCTGCACTTCAATGTGAAGCTCTCCTGCCTTCGGTTGGGTGTGTTAAGCACCAAGTGTAAAAGCTTTGTTGTACTTCTGCATTGGGTAATTAGCTACAGAGTAGAAAACAGGAAAGTTAGCATTGCTTCCAGGATTTACCATCTTTATATGCTTTTTCAGCTGTAGTCTTGGTTTGAAAAGTGCCATTCCTTTGGTGGATTCCTGTGGAGCTCCTGTGGAGTTGAATGCAGATAATTGATTCCTATGTTACAGAATCAGAGGAGAGGAAAAACCTCTTCTTTTCTTTTCTTCTATTTCTTCTCCTTCTGTCTCAGAGCTGATCATCCTTCAAATTCAGCCTGATATCTTGTTCAAACTAGACCTTTTCCATCCATTTTTGATACTTTTAGTGTGAGGTGGTCACAGTAAACTATGATCAAGATTTCAGCTGTCATCTGAGTCTCAAATTTGCTATCAGCATAACATGTAACCTGAATTGTTTGTGGCTTTGTATGTGGCTAACTGATTGAACAGAACTTAAAGAATAGGCTTAAAAGAAGGAACTTAGATCATCTTTCTTAAAGATGCCATTTAAATATTGCTGCTTTTCAAGCTCGTCCACCATTTTGTAGGGATTTTTCCTCATTGGTATGCATGGGGGAGGGATATCACCACTGTTTATTTTTCTTAGTGTCATATCTAGGCGAGTCCTTTTGCACATGTTCCTGGGCAGCATTTAAAAGGCATGGACGGTCCACTCACTTGATGTGTCGACCTCTAAGAATGTGCCAGGTGATCACTGCAGCTTTCTCCAGATTTCATGCTGCTGACACAGGAGACTTGCTGTGATAATCCTTTCCCATCAGATTCAGCTGCATTGGGCAATATATTAAAGACTGTGCATTAATGTAGCTGGTGTGCTAGCTGGATTTTTACCTTAATATGCCTCTGACAGAGCTAACCTGTCTTTCCCAGTGATTGTCTTTCTCGTACCAGTTCTGTGTGCTTTGTGTTTAATTCTCTGAATTTGAAATGCTCTCTATTCTGGGGTGCTAAGCTCATGACATACCGTTTTCCAGCCTAGTGGACAGAATGTGTTTTTGTGTTATGTACTGGGGAATGAGTGAGTCGGTCTCCAGAAGCCATACTCTTTTTCTCTTCATACTTTGTTTCAGTTCATCTTTTGTTAGCTGTAAAAGGCTTGAGCTGTTGTTTATTATGGTGTAGAGGGTGGTTTTGGTACTTGATGAGACTATGTCGAAGAAGTGTTTACCACCCATGTCTTAACTTTACCTGGGTTCTTGTTTTTGAGGAACCTGGCTTCTTCAAAAACTAAACCTGTGGAGGAAATTGCATTTCTGTGGGAGGTATACTGTAGGCGTACTGTGTGACTATTGTCTATGAAGCATCTTTTAAGAACAAAAGCAGGAAAATGATGCTGCCAACCTTAGAGTGCTAAAGCAGTTTTAGACAACACTTCAAGTGAAGCAGGACTGTTGTATTTGTTTTGACTAGATGAGAAAAAATGTTGTCAACTGATTTCTATGGAAACTTGGTAAATACAGTATTACTCGGGCAGTCAAGTAGTAGAGACCTTCATGATGCTCTGGAGTTTGGTACTGTCATGTGCAGAATTTGTTTAACATCGGGAAAAACATTTGAGAAGTTGCTTAGGCTTTCTAGTGAGTAAGACCATGTCTTGAAGCTCAGTTAAAAAAAAAAAGTCAAGAGGTGGGTTAAACTGGTTTTTATAACCTTAGTGATATTTGGATTTAGTTAAATGGAATGTTAAGCATTAACACATGAAAAGATTAATGGCAAAATACCAAAGTTAGAAACCAAACAGCTTATAGCAATCCATTTGAAATGCATTTTTCTAAACAAAGATGAACTCTTATATTTTTTTATTAAAGGCAAAGATTGCATGAACTCTGCTTCAAGCCTGTGTAATTTATCATAATTTGTTTATAATAGTAAGAAGGAATGTTGCAAACTATGCAACTCGGTCATTCTTCTTTTTGGCGCATTGCATTTGCCTGCTCACACAGCAGTCTTGACAACAAATAATGTGTCTTCAATTTGTTGCGTGCTTTTTGGGGCAAAAAACCCAACAGCTTGTGAATATCAAGTGTGGGTTTCTACCTACCCTTAATATTTCGGAAGTGATTGCTAATTTGCATAGAAATAGGTGCAAATGTGAGGCGATCTGAGTTGGGAAAGGTTTCTTTAATATATAAACACTTGGTATATTTGAATAAAATATGGCATTCTTCAGTGATCTTATGCTCACAGAATGCAGTAACGTGTTATTTCTCTAATAATGCTAACGTGCTCCTGTTGTAGACTAAAATTTCATTACGTATGCTTTGTGACTATCTAATGATCTCATTTTTTACCATGACTCATTTGGGGATGGGCTGTGATGACAAACCAAACTCATGACACTTAACAAGTTTTGTTTCTCACATTCTTTTCCTGAAGCTGTTGTGTTCTTCACGTGAATTTTTTATGACTGTTTCCTGACTTCCTATCTTAATTGTATGTTGGTGCATTCTGCACTTGCTCTGGGCAAAGGAAACTCCAAGTACAGCTTTGGGACCTAAAGATTTAGAGAGTGATACAACCTTAGTTCTAAATCGTGAGATAAAGAAACTGGCACCAGTATTCAGGAAGTGTTGGGAGAAACGTCTTTGATGTAAAAGCAAACCTGAGCTTGGGGTGATAAATGCTGAGTTTATTTAGAAAAAAAAAAAGTTGCCTTTGTTCTTCCAGAGTAGAGGATGTACTTGTTTAGTTTCAGAGGAGAAGTGGAGGAAGAAGGAAAAGGTTTATGGTTAAAGGCAGGCTTGCATTCCGGGGGAGTGGGGGTGGGGAGGAACCCACCTAAATGTTTCGATAGGGGAAAACTTGACTACTGTCATTGAGATAACTATCTCCTATGGTGAAGTAGTAGTCAAATAATTTCTGGTTGCCTTTATTACAGAGATTCTGTTATAGGCAGCCAGAGGATATTTCCTTTATGTAAGTTAGGCTGAATTGTCATGCTTGCGTTTTCTAGTATTGCTTTTTTTTTTTTCTCCTACTTGAAAATGTTATGCTAACATTAGTTTCTAAAATCAGGGTTGACATAAGGTTTCTGGAAACTAATGAGACTACAGCCTCTGCTGTGGAAGGTGTGGTAAAGGTTGGAAACCTTGTGTTAATTTAAAATGTCACATGAATAAAAGCAGTAAAAGTGGGAGGAAGGGCAGAAGCAGTAAGAATGTGACTTGGGTGGCTGACTGCAGCATGCGCATACCTTTAATGGCTCTGGATCACAAGCTGGCTTTGTTGATACACCACCTCAGTGCACTTTTGCCAGTGTCATAGGATGAAGCACGACTCCTGCTTCCTGACTAATCACACTGAATGTTAGAGCTTGCTAATAACAACTGCAGCCGAGGTGCATGTCTGTAACATACTCCAATACTGGTGGTTCTTCCTACCCCTTCCCTCCTGTGGTAATTGTGATGTCTAGTAATAAAAGTTTACACAAGCACTTTGTACAATTTAAAAGTGTTGAAGGGATTATGTTCTTTTAGTTTGTGGTGGTAGAAGGATTTTGCCAGGAAAATGCATCAAAGATGAAAAGAATCAATGATAAGAACTCTTTTTAATAGCTGAAACATCCTTTTTGGCTGCAATACTTACATATTAAAGTTGAATGCTTGTCTACTGTGTACAAGTCTTCCAAAGTAATTAACATGTATATATTGTCAAGTAGTAATTAAAACATCAGCAATTTAAAAGGCTCTCTTAAACCTAAAAATGCCAGGCTTGAGGAAGTCATGTGTATGTGCGGTTGCTGGAGCCATTTGTCATTTGAATGGAGAAGGAAGCTCCTGTGGAAAGCAAATGAGCTAGGAAAGAACTGATCCAGCTGTACTGTCAATGAGCCTTAGAAATGTGCCACACCAGTGTTCATTCATACTGAAAATGTAAGATAGCTGCTTGTGACACTGGAAGGATGTCGAACTGTTGCATGATAATTTTATTTTAGCAAAGTGTGTGAGGTAAGGTGGTTGAGGCTGGAGTGGGACACACGCTTAAGGAAAAGTTGTATTGTATCCCCTTAATTAAGGGATCTAAGCAAGTTGATCTGGTGGCGTGTTATCACTCTTGATGCTGAATGCAAGTAGTCTTAGGACCGCTATTTAAATAAGAGCTTGTGGTGAAACTATGGCATTGCTAATGCCAGTGAGTTGTAGCAGTTTGTAACTGGGTATTTTTTACCTGCACGGATCTGTTTTTTTATTATGTATGCTTTGGGCATGCTGTGATTGTTCTTTTCCCCATAGCATCATGTATGTAGCCTGGAAGCTCTTGCACTTCCCTCTTTGAAACCATATTTCAGGTCCTATTTCGTTCTAGTTCTTGGTCCCAGAGAGCTGTTTTGACTCCACAACACTGTACTTGAAACTTAGGAAGACAAAACTAAAATTTCTGGGCAAAACCAGAGTAAGATGAGGATGTCTGAGTTGTTTTGTGGTGCTGTGAAGCGGGGATCTGCTTATTCCAGTGCTGCACCCCTGCCAGGAGGCGGGCAGGCAGTGCAAACCGTAATCTCTCTGGAGGCCTTTCACCTGCCCAGAACAGACACAGATCTGGTAGAGTATCTTGGTAGATGATATGCAGCCAGCCATGATTAATTCCTCTTCCATAGTTCTGATGTGGTGTAGATCCGTTTCACTGTACAGGAAATACTATGCTTTGTGCTCTGAAATGTGTCAAGCTTCAGACTGCCATTGTTTGCTCAGTCTTCTCTGTGTGTGTTTCTTTTTAAATATGATTTGGTGGGGTGCAGATTTGAAAAAGTAGAGAGTCAATGCAAGTCTAGGAGCCAACAGCAGTTGGATGTCCCTCAGATCCGCTGTTTTCAGCTTTGGAAACCCATTTAAGATCAAGGCTGGTCCACCATGCAACAAAAGCCTTGTGTAAGATTGCATTGCTGATAAAATGTAGGTGTTTTTCCCCTGAGCTCATCCTTTGCACTTCACTGTTTAAAAATTTCTGGAAGTGTTTTATGCTAGCTCCAGTTCCTATGTCTTCAGCAATTTTTATCTTGCCAGCATTATGGCCTATATAGCAAGCCAGTTTTGAGCCATTTTTGTACTGCCTTCAGTTTCTCATTGTTAAAACTTACTCCTGGAAATCAGTTCAGTCTGAAGAGCTATGTAAGACACTGTATGCTTTAGTTAACTTGGGTTAAGGTGCTGCTGTGATCCTTCTACCTCCTTTTCCTACACTTTCCAGTTGCTTAGTGTGTTGATTTTGTACCAGTTAAACTAAACTGTTAGTTGTACTCATTCTTCCCCAGTCACTTTTATGCCTGGGAGATCTTTAGGTCCATTGGTTTTCTTGGTAGGGAAAGCATGAGCGAATGAGGACTTTGTTCCTGGTTTGCCCAAGGAGACTGCTAGCTAACAGAGGTCCTCTTTTCCACTTCAAAAAGAAGTCATGGCAACTTCTGTCTGCATAAAAAAGTGGTTGTGTATTGGATGTCTGCAGGGCTGCTGCTTCATCCTGGGTGTTCCTTTCCACAAAATAATTAAGCAGGAGCTGAATTCTTTTGTTCTTGTTTAGGTGGCTACCTGAAATGATTCTTATCTTGCAGACTTTGTGATTTACTATTTGTTGCCACAAGTGGGATGTGAGTAGGCAGATTGTGAAGGAACAGATCTTACACAACCTGTGGCTGTTCGGACTCTGTGCAAATCTTACTTGGCTTGCATTCCTCCTCTGCCCTCATTTCCTCAGCATGGTTGATGCTGAGATGAGGCATTAGCAAGGGAAGTGGGACAGCAGAGACTGAGCTACATTTATATAGAAGCTACACACATCTGGTGTGATTGAGAAATTCTACAGTCTGTGCTCTGCACAAGTAAGCAGTCTCCATGGACAATGCTTGCCTGAAAAGTGAGGTGCTTGCCTGGAAGACGTGGAATCTACAGTTTTCTTTCTAGAGACACAGTTACCGAAGAGAGGTAATGGTGGGGAGCTTTGTTTCTGCATACTAAGTGCCACCATGTTCTGCTCTTTCCAAGAATGAGAGAGGGCATAGCAGGTGCTGTGGTGAGCACAGGCTCAGAACACAGAAATATTGTTGGGCATTGAAACCAAAATGAGGTTTTGATTCCCTTATCTCTTGCCTGCCTTCTGATAAACACAGAAACTGCAGCTAAATTTTGCAATTCTAACCTCTGGTATATGCCTTTTCATGCCATATCCTCTATTGTATGATAATTAGCTATCCAGAGTATAACAGAAGCACAATGATTTTTATGCTAATTGTGCTGTGGACTTAATTTTGTTTCATGGCTAAATGCTTGTGTATGGGGCAGGGGGATGGAAATCACAGCATTTATCCAAACAAAATTGCTATATGGGTTGCATATGTCTTTATAGCGTTGTCTTGTCATCATAAATGGCCTTTGGCAAGAAACTGTATAATTTGTACAGGTACCACACTTGCTTGTGATAATGAGATGGGATTTCAGAACCTGCATATGGAAATATAGGGTAGATTTTGCTGTGTTTCAAGCTAACACACAGGTTTCTAGTGGTGGTGTACTTCTGTTGTATTCTGACAAATCTTCAGCATGTTGCTTTGCACTAGTGCTGTGATCTACTGTAAAGGACCTAGTAATACAAACACTTCCATCTCTTTTTAATCTATTGCCATATAAATAAAGTGTTGCTGAAAGCATTCAAAAAGATTTTTTTTTTGAGTGTATGCCTCGATCCTCTTATGTAATACAGGTGTGCATGACTTGTGCAGTCACTGAATGCAAAGCTAGAAGAATTAACATTCCCTTAGAAAATCAGTTTTCGTGGAATTGCAGCTTAAATGAGAGATTGTCTTAGCCCCTCCTCCACTTCAAAAAGGCTGAATTGGTGGATGCTTTCATACCAACCCTTAGGTATTCTGAATCTTAATTTAAACTTGAATGAGCCTGGAATGTTGTTTGTTGTTGTGCATGTGTGTGTGCAATTTGAAAAAGACATTTATTCTACAGCTCTTACTAGTGACACCTGTTTTGATTCCTGATTATTCTCTTTTTATAATCCTAAATGGCACACGTGGCAGGAGGGGTTGCTTATTTTTTATGTAATTTTGGAGAAAACTCATTTTGCTGAATTTCTTGGTGTACTTACTCTAAGATGTTAAGGAGTTACACTCTTAGAATAAAGGACCCTTGATCTTGCTCCACATAAATATTTACACGCGGGTTTGATTTTTCTGAATACACTAAATCTTTTCCTGAAAGCCCATAGCATTTAAAAACCCACCATGAATTTTTTTTTTTTGCTTTCATGTATGAGAATGAATTACAGAGACAAATAGAGCCTGAGAAAAGGTGGCATAGCTAGCACAGATAAATATATTTTCCACCAAAATAAACTGGAAGGGTATGGAATACTTGTCTGCCAGTTAAGGGTGCTAAAATCTCAGATAACAGAGAAGTTACTATTTCAGTAAATCATAGCATTTTGAGTACGTAGATAACTGGCCTGATTGCTTGTAATAAAGCAGCAGTGCTTCAGGTGAAAGCTGAACCCACATTCCTGGATTATCTGATGGGTATTATCAAGAAATGTTCCTCATATGTTGGAGGAAATATAAACTCAGTGCTATTAACCTGAAAAAAGCAAGCTTCTACCAGTCATAGCTTGCTTGTAGCAGAGTGTAACACATTGGCGAAACTAATGTGGAAAGAATCATTACAAACCTGAATCTCTCCATCTGAGTTTTGGGTGTTGAAACAGCAGAGTGATAACCGAGAACTTGCTTCTGTACTTGGAAGCAGACAGACATGCACAGCGAACTAGAATAAGGAATACTATTACTAGCAATAATACTGGGAACGAATACAGCTTTTTATAAATTATATTTCCCATTAAAGTATTTGGACTTTGTAAGCTTAATTGAAAGCAGTATAGATCTCTGCCTGTGCTCTAGATGGTTTGCGTCTCAAAACTTCACAGGCAGCTCTTTCACAAGTTGGAAAAGTAAGGGACTGAAGCACTGGCAAGATCTAGGGTTTGAAATCGAAGTCTGCCTCCTGGTACTGAGTTACTTCTGTTGGTTATTGCCTTTTTTTCTATTATTATTTATTTGTTCTTCATTTGAACCTGAAGTATAGCTGAAGGTTATGTGCCTTGGAGGGTGGTGGTGTGTGCCCAAATTTCACTTCATTTCAGTTGGGTGCACACTCCTTTGGGCTGCCTTGTAGATACCTATGTCTGTGTACGTGTGCTTCTTTTTACTCATGATAGCATTTGTTTTGTTCTATTTGATCTTGTCGTGCATCTCTATAAGCTCCCTGGTAGAGATGAGTCACATCTGAGACACTGTACAAGCGCAGTGCTGTTTATCAAGCAGTAATTTCAGACTTCATTTAAATATATTTCACTTAGCTTGAAGGTGTGTGTGCCTTGAAAAACAGGCTTGGCAAGATCGTGTCGTGGAAGTTGTAGCAAGGCAAATGTGATCTGTGAGGAGCTTATATCACTGGAGAGCAGTATTAAGAGTTGAAGTGATGCAGAGAACAGAAGAAAGATTTGATAGATAAAAAATACAGAAGAAAATAATTGATAACATTTAAAATAAGATGGGAAACAGATTGCTCAAGTTAATCTTGAAAAGAAGACTATAACTTGTAGAAAGAAAGTTCTGCTATTTACCTTAAAGCTAAGCTACTAAAAAAGATGAAAAAGAATAAAAATTATAAGACAGAAATTAAGAATAGGAATAAACAAGAAGAAAATATTTTGATCTTTTCTCGGTTTAAAATATGCTTAAGTGCTGTGTGCCATTGTCTGTTCTCATGTTTGTGTGGCTGACTCCAGTGGTTTGAACTGATTTGTCAGGATCCTCTTTGCATTTTGTGACTCTTCACTCTTGCACTAAAGCATGGAAAGAGAGACTTTTGGGTTCTTTTTATGGCAGTGGTAGGGAGAATCTAGAAACCATTCAATCTCTTACCTTTGTTCAGAGTTGTAGGCTGGCTTGTTATTCAATAGGAAGTCTTATGTTCCTGTTCCGTAGCAAAGGCAAGTCCCAGGTCTTCCACCAAGGGAAACACAACTCCAGGCACCAATACAGGACTGACAGTTTGGAAAGCAGCTTTTCACAAAAGGTCCTGGTGGACACCAAGTGGAACGTGAACCAGTATTGTGCCCTTGCCGTAAAGAAGGCCAGTGGCATCTGGTGGCTGCATTTGGAGTGTTGCCAGCAGTTCAGGTGAGGTGATCATTCCCCTCTGCTCAGCACTGGTGAGGCCACACCTGGAGTGCTGGGTCCGGTTCTGGGCTCTCCAGTACAAGAGAGAGACAGAGAGTCAAGTGAAGGGCTGCTAAGATGATGAAGGGACTGGAGTATATGTCATAGGAGGAGAGGCTGAGAGAACTGGGACTGTTTAGCCGGGTGCAGAGAAGACCTGGGCTAGAGGGAGATCTTAGCGACATGGATAAATACCTGAAGGGAAGATGGAAAGAAGACAGAGACAGGCTCTTTTTGGTTGTGCCCAGCGACAGGATCAGAGGCAATGGGCACAAACTGAAAGACATCCGAAAAAGCTTGTATACTGTGAAAGTGACCAAGCACTGGAACAGGTTGTCCAGAGAGGTCGTGGAGTCTCCATCCATGGAGGCAGACAGGAGTCATCTGGACACAGTCCTGGACAACCTGCTATAGCTGGCCCTACTTGAGCAGAGGGGGGGGGGGGAACCAGATGACCCCCAGAGGGGGGGGGGAACCAGATGACCTCCAGAGGCCCCTTTCAACCTCAGCCATTCTGATTTGGTCCTAGCATGGACAATAGTTAAATTCAAGAACAAACTCACTCTTGAGGATACTGGTGACTTAATACTTAAAGGCATTTTGGACCACAGAAATGCAAGTGATAGTATTATTTGCCCATGATACTGGGGCAGAATCATGTCTGTGTACTACTTGTCAGTCTTGTTCTTGCAAAACATAGAATGGTTTGGGTTGGAAGGGGCCTTAAAGATCATGTAGTTTCAGCCTCTTCTCTCATGGGCAGGGACACCTTCCACTAAACCAGGTTGTTCAAAGCCCCATCCAGTGTGACCTCAGACAATTCCATGGAAGGGGCATCCACAACCTTTCTGAGAAACCTGTTCCAGTGTCTCACCAGCCTCACAGTAAATAATGTTTTCCTTATATGAAATCTAATTCTGCCTTCTTTTAGTTTAAAACCATTACCTGTCATCATATTGCTACACTCCTTGGTAAAGAGCCCCTTCCCCATCTTTCCTGTAGGCCCCCTTCATTGATTTATTGATTTATCTCCTTCATATAGTATTTTATCTTTGGAACTTTTTGTGTGTTTAAACCTTTTTTGGTTGATATGTAATTTACTAATACCACTTTAACTTTTTAGTGTAATCTTTAAAATTTTTTTTTTTTAGTACAGATTTGTTTATTTTGGACACTTTTGCCTAAGTTATTTGAGCTATGGTCTTGATGCCATCTATAAATGTTTAAAAATGTACCCACGCTGTCATGCAAACCACTAATTAAAACTGTTGGAATGAATCTGGTCCAGAAAATAATTAAAAATGCCATTTTGCTCATGATTTAGACGCTGTCTTGAGTGCAATTGATCAACCAGATGAGTCCTCACATTGTATTTTAGAGCACATTTATGTAACTGTTTTATTAGAGTAGTTAGGGAAACTTAGGTTGGGAGCCTATTAAAACAGAGCTATAATTCACCTTGTAGCTTTCAACCTTTGGGTTAATTGCTCTGTTGGAATAGAAAGAACAGGCTTTGCTATGAGGTAACATTCATCTTAATCCTCCCATCAGGTATATCTTCTGCATTTGGAAGATATTTGGTAGTCATTTGGACTTTAAAGTGGGAGGCCTGGATCATTGTGGAAACCTTGAAGGTGGTATGTCCTGTGGAGATGCTTCAAATACCTGTGTTGGGGGCAGGAGGGGAAGGAAGTAATCTAACATCTATTAGGTACTTCTGTTCCTGTGAAGAGAAGCCATGTGTTTTACAGTGAAACCTGAAATCCTGAGAATTTGCAGAAATAACCCATTCTAACTATGAAGAGAGGGCAGTCCTCTCTTGTTTCCATATAGGCAACAAGCTGGAGAAAGTACCACTTAAAAAGTTTTGGCTTTTTATTTAAGTAGTAGAATGGAAGAAATTGTATATGAATAATGTCTTAGCTTGTAAATACAGTTGTCTTCATACTATTTGTTATAGCATTTCCTAGACAAATCAACTCTTTGCTAAAGTATACTGAGAATAAATAATTAATTTTTAAAAATATTTGTCCGGGACCTTTGTTCTGAGGGAACATGGTGCCTGATTTGTGTATCAGAGGGGTTTTTTTTTGTTCTTTTTAGTGTGGTTTGCTTGCTAGCAATGGATAGAGATAGGATCTAGTACTATGGAAGGGCTTACCTAAACTGTCTTCCTGGAGTGGACCATTTTATATTTTTGAAGCTTTTCTCTTTGTATTTATCTTACTGAAGTGCCCCAGTGAGCATTTACTTTGGATGTTGTTTTCCACTTTAGTGGTAACATCTATATGAAAGAATTGGTTATGGGAGCAGCTTTGCTTTTATGGTATCCTAGACTGATAAAGGAAAAGAAATACATGATTTTTCCTTTATAATAGTAAGAATTCTTGAAAACTGGCATATGGAAGGTTGGTTGGCAATAACGGTGCAAAGCTTCTTTTGCAAGTGCGCCCTGCTTGACAGTGGGGCTGTGGAATTGCAGGGTCCTGGAGCACTCTGCAGCTCTGGAAGAAGCAAACTAGAAGGCATTTTTAGGCTCGTGTTGCTGAGGTATAACTGCATGTGGATCTCTCCATCTGTAGTAGAGCATTAAGATTCCCACCTTGGCCGCTTCTGGACAGACACAGTAAGGCAGATGCTTCATGCAGCATCTGCAAATCAAGAGATACCTGGCGAGTTCATTATTATTTTGAAATCATTTTTGGCAGCCTACTGCAGAAGATGCCATTTCTTCTTTCTACCCAAAAATGCCATCTACTGCAGAGATCTCTGAGCATACATTAAATATTGTTTTGTTGACTGACATCACTGCAGTATTTTTATTGGCCTTTCCCAATCTTTTTTCACAAGAGTAGAATGAAAGTGTGTTCTCTCCTCTGTTGGAGGTGAGGAGATACTGAGGTGTGTGTTCTCATGTGTATTGTGTTGCAACACATTGACTGGTGTTTCTATACTTTTCAATACAGAAGTGCTTCTAAAATATTGGAAATATTTCCAAATCCCTTGTTCTATCAGCAGATACAGATATTCATTCTGATTTTTTTTTGTCACAGAGCAACCTCAGACTGTCTTGATGTGCAGAGGTGTTTTCCTTCCATCTTTGTATTCAGATTTTTCTTTGGCGTAATGTAAGTTTTCAGAGGCCATAATGAAATGTCATTAGGTGATACTTTGTAAGCTACTGAATTGTAAAATCCTGCAGTTACAAAACCAATAGGATTTCTCTAGTGGAAGAAAAAATGATGTGGTATATTAGGAGGTAAAGTTGTTGTCCCAAGCTTGTGTCTTCAGAGGGAAATTAAACGGGGAAAATGCTTAGTATAACTAGAGAATATTATTGTTGCTGGAGAGCTTTCCAGATGCTTTCAGTTGGTAGTCTTGTCAGTTGGGATGATAGTCCAAATTCTTAGTCAAAGCAGAGTCAGACCAGTTCTTGTTTGAATTCACACAGAGGGCTTTGTCCTGTCTTGAAAACTTAAAAGTCTCCAAGGATGGAGACTGTACAGCTTCTATGGGCAGCCTTCTACAGGTGTGCAGCAGAAAAAGGAAGTTCAAGGATAGTGTGAAGCCAGTGATGAGGTGGGGAAGACAACGTTGTGATGGTGTTTTGCCAATGACCAGGCCCAACAAAAATGATAGCACCAGCAGGAAGATGAACCAATACACAGACTGTATTGTAGACAAGAAGGACATTCCATGAATGATCGCTGGGGGTACAAACAGATCAATCAGCTCGTATATAATCGATGCCACCCCCAATGATCCCACAAACGACACGACTCGGCCCACAGCAGGTGGTACAAACAGAGACCCGAGGTTGCCCACAGTTGGCATGGGAAACAGCCAGACAGCAGGCTAAGCACATAAGAGAAAGGTGCCCACATGGCAACTCTCACCCAATCCACCCGTGTTCACAAAGCTCTTAAGCAGACTGAGGCCCAGCTCCAGGGAGAGTCAGGAGGTCTGCCCTGAACCAGGAAGCTCTGTGGAGTGTACTCCACAGACAGACACTCCTGACTCCCTGCAAGTGGTCCCAGCTTTTATCCCCAAGCAGACACCTGACCTTTGTCAACTCAATGCGGGACCCCTGGGGCTCATTTCCCTTCTGGCTCTCCCTGCAGGGCCGGCCGCACCCTGGGGGGAAGCTATAAGGCAAACTCACCCCCTCTTTATGAAGGGCTGTGGGAATCACCCATATGTCAACCTTAATTCAGGGGCTCGGGGTTCAAACCCCAGCATTTCAGAAGGACAGTGTGGGAAAGGTTGGTGTATTCAGTGACTTTCTTACCTTTCTCTTTGCAGCTGAGAGCCAGTTCTCATACCTTTGTGTGTAATGGTACAGACTGGGAGAGAGACAGGCAGACCACGTTAGGGAGCAACAGGTTAAAGACTATTTAAATAGCTGGATATACTGAAATCCATGGTGATGGGTGGAATTCACCTTAGCTGAAAAAATTTGCAACGTGACTGGAATGTGAAAAATGATGGGAGAGGGATAATGTTACACCCGTCTTCCAGTGTGTTGGACAAAACACTGAGTGTTAGGGTCTTCTCAGCCATATTTCATTCCCTGGAGGCATCACAGGTTGTATCCACTTGTGTTCCATCCAGGAATTAATAGTGTGTGTCTAACACGAATATGCTTGTTCCATCCCACTGCCTTCTGTGGCAAAACGTCTGGCTGTATGAATGACAGAGGAACAGTGACTAAATTACCTTTTGAGTTCACTAAGGTTTTGGACCATGTCTACAACTACATTCTCATTTTGAAGTTGAGGGAAGTACAGGTTGGGGGAACAACCTGTGTAATGCATTGAAAATCATCTGGACTGTTAGCAGTAACTCAGCATCCAGCTGGCAAATGACTGAGTGCTGTATGCCAAGGGTTGATTCTGGGGTCCATACTTTTCAATAGCTAGTGATTTGGAAAATGACATATATCTGCAAATGACACTAAATTTGTGGGAATGGCTGACATGATGTGTAACAAAGCATAAATCCCAAGGGATCTTGAGAGGCTTAAGGATTGGGTCATCAGAGGCTTCATGGAGTTGAACACTAGATGCGGAGTTGTGCACCTGAGGCATAACAATACCATGAATTCAGCAGAAGCTGGGAACGGGTGGGCTGAGTGGCAGCTTTGCTCAAAAGAACTGAGAGTTACAGAATCATAGGATCCTTGATGTTGGAAAAGACATTTAAGATCATCAAGTCTAGCCGTTAACCTAACTCTGCCAAGTGCACTGCTAAACCGTGTCCCTAAGCACCACATCTACATAACTTTAAACGCATCCATGGATGGTGGGTGATTCAACCACTTCCCTGGGCAGCCTGTTCCAGTACTTGATAACCCTCTCAGCAAATACATTTTTCCTAATATCCAATCTAAAATGGTTGAAACCAAGTTGAATGTGAGCCAGTAGTGTGCTGTCACTGTCAATAAATCTGGTACTGTGCTACATTAGGAGTGTGGCCAGCAGATCAAGGGAAATATTGTTCTTCTGTACTTGTCACTGATGAGCCTACACCAGGAATGTTCCCTTTGGGTCTGCTAGTTTAAAATCCATGTCAAGGAACTGCAGGTATTTCCATGGGTGATTACCATATTGGTCCACATGACCTACAAGAGGAGGTTGAGGGTGTGAACTTTGATGCAGAGTGTGCCAAAGGGTGATCCGATAGCATGTCTTGATACTGACAGGTGGTGTAATAAGACCAAAGACCTGTTTTTAGCTTGAGAGGTTCACACCTCATTGGAGGTGGACATGAAAAATTTCTCCACTGGGAAGATAGTGTGGCACTAGAACAGGTTATTCAGAGAAGCCATGAGATCTCTAACCTTACAGGTTTTCAAAAGCAGGCTGGTTTGTCTATATATTTGTCTATCCTTATTGCATGTGGGTCGCCAGGAAAAAGTACATAGTAGAATCTCCTGTCCTTTCATTTTTTATTTTTTTTATTTTTTTTTTTTTATTTTGCTTGCAAGTGTGTACATAGAGATGTGAAACCTCTTTGAATTCAGTGGGGTGCGTTACCATGCTCTAGCAGCATGCTTTGTAGTTAATGTATGTACCTCCAGCCTGTAGGGGGAGAGGCGGGGAAGGAAAAACCACAGTTCTGTCCCTTTGAACAAGGATGCCTAATTCAGCATTGGCACCAGTAGCCTTTTGGGCTAGTGTAACGTGGCGATCTCCTTGGCTTCAGCATTGCAGTCTTGCTTTGCTTTCTATCAAGGGATCAGAGTCTAGGCAGAGTTCTATTAGGCAAGTTGAGGTGGTTTGTTTTGTGTTTTTATTGTGTGTTTGTTTTTTTTAATATATATCTTCCCCATAGTGATGAGAAATTCTCTTCTAGTAATGGAATTCTAGTAGTGCTGTTGCAGAATCCTTGGTAGCCTTGTAGGCTTCATTGTTTCAAAGCAGCCTCCTGACTGAAATGAGATTGAGGAAGTGGGATCATGAAAGTGTGTGTGAGTATCTTCACATGTGCACCCCTGACGGCTTTGGGGACCTGAGTTCCTCAGGACCAGTTTTGTCTTGAGCTTCTTGTATTTCACTAAATCAGCATCTCTGTCACAAGGACTTTCTCTGTCACTGATGGATGGAAATACATATTTAGCATGATGGGAAGCAAGATGCTTGAAGGCAATAGAGAGCTTGTGAAATGTTTAGTAATCCCTGTCTGTGGCTTCAAGAGTTAGTAAAGACTTTGTAGGTTCACACTAGAAGACTGAATTTACTTTTTAAGTATAAACATTGGCTTGCTGCTACAACACAGTCCAAATCTCTGTGCTTAAGATGTTTGACATGAAATAATCCTCTATTTTGACTAGTACACCACTGATTATCCCCCGACTTCATTTTAGTAGCTGCTTAATTACTATCTTTCAGAAACAATGTGCCATAAAGAGCTCTATATCTGGTATTTCTGGCTAGAACTGATAGTCATTTTACAACCACCTTAAGTCTAGCTCTGCTGTAGTGGGCATGCGTTGTGAATCTGAGGGAGTTGCTCATGAGTTCGTGTTTGAAAGCCATAGCAGGGTAGTGGATTGTGTGAGAGCTGTGCTCCTTTCTCATAATTTGAGGCACTGGCACTTCAGAGTTTGTTGCACAATTTTCTGGAGCTGTTTATCTGGGCAATGTGTTGCTTGGGCAATCCTTTTGAGTATAGGCTGCTGATTCAAGGCCTTCTGCCAACTGATTGCCCAATTCATTTCCCTCCTATACCTTGATTCTTGTCTTGCAATCCATTCTCTAGTGCAATATTTACACATGCAAGAATTTTGTTAGTTTTGGAAAAATTTTATCAGTTTTAATGTTAGTCCATAAATATCTTGCCTGCTTTATTTTTTTTAATGCTATCTTCTTTACCCTTCTGGGGCCTTCAGATTTGGCTTTTACATTTGTGGTGTGTTTTTTTGTTTTGTTTTATTTTATTTTATTTATTTTTGTAATTAAAGGAGTCCTAAGTATCTTAAACTTAAAATAACCGTGTTTAGGCAGAAATTAGATAGAATGTCTCCTCTCAAGTCTTACAGCCATGCAAGGCCTAGAGTATGAGCATCCAGATCATGTCAGTGCTGCCTAGCCAGGTGTAATGCAGAGGACTTTAGAGCCCTAATGGCTTAATGGTTGGACTTGATGATCTTGGAGGTCCCTTCCAACCTAAAGTATTCTATGATTCTATGAAAGGAAACCAGTGAGAGACTCCAAGTCAGAAATACAATTTAATAGGAAAAAATAAAATAAATGCAATAATACAAAGGGAAACCACGGACCGAGTCAAGAATACAACCTGACACTCTGTAGTTAGGGTGGTGGTAGCAGTCCAGATGAAGCAGTGGTCTCGTAGAAAAGAGCTGGTAGCTCTTGTCCTCTGGAAATCCAGTGGGTAAGGCCCCCTGTGCTGTACTGAACCCCAGTTTATATCCAGGTGGGAGCACTTGGCTCCTCCCCCTGGGTGGAGCATCTCACAATGGGTTGATATCAGTCTATGAGTCATGCAGTGGGTCCTTGATGGTCCATTAAACAGAAATAACTCCTGGGAGGGAGCTCTGTATGAGTCATGGGGTGAGGCATGGATGGGCCCGTTAGCAGGGAGGAGAACTCCTGCTGGGTGGGAAGGTGTTAACATCTCCCTGGACCTCTTTCCTTATGTTATAGCCTGGGGTGTGAGGTCTGTCCTGGGCAGCTGCTACCCATGATTTTCTTAACAGCCCATGAGCACTGACACAGAGGGTATAGAATACACATTTTTTTTGATTCTACCCACATAAGGATAAACTGGTCCCAGCCCCTGTAACCATGACACCAGGTACCATTAAGGCATGGATGTACTGGACATTGCAGGATCAGGGAGCAAGATAAATTCATGACCTTAAACAGTTCTTGCAAGACATAGCATACACATCTAATAGAGAAGGGTGTTTGTTGTATTAATGCCAGCAATCCCTGTGAGTTCCAGGCTAATGGAAGACAACTGGCTGGTTTCCTGTTTTTCTCCACATTGTCTCTTTCCCAAGTTGCATTCTTCAATTGTACTTCAAAATTTACACCTGATTCTGTGGTTCGTGTTCCCTCCTTCTTGGTTTTGTTGCTGTCTTCTCTTGACTCTTAAATACTACACAGTTGCAGCTTTCACTTCTTTCAGTTAAAGTGCTTCTCCTCTACTTCACAGCAATGACTTTGATTCTTCAGTTTCTGAATCAGTAGCGTATGACATGTTAGATGGGTATTGTGTGCATTCTTTGCCAGATAGCTCATCTACCTGCTATGTTTAATACAGACAAAAGTACTCTTTACGTATTAGTAGTGTAGAATTACATGAACAAAAGATTATCTGGCTGCACTAGCTCCTACCCTGTCTGAAAATATCAAAGTAAGATTTAATCAATTTATCAAGATGCTAGAAAAAGAAAATGGGATCAATAGCTGAGCTGCTGCAAAGTGCAAAAAAATACAGATGCCATCTAGATCTGTTAAAAGAAATTAAGGTGTGACTGTGGTGTGTGATAAAAATACAGTATGTGGTGCATGTCCTATTACATAGTGTTACATTGCACACTAGCTTGTTCTGACACGTGAAAAAGAGAGATCTAGGTTCCTTGTGAAGCTTTGTAAACAGCGTAGCATAGCTGCTGATATCTTCCAAAGTGAGGAAGACATCAGCAATTGGTAATTTCTCACCTCTAAGCAATATGTTAACATCACTAGTGAAAAATACAACTGAGTCCTCTACATACTGCACTCAGGTCTTATTCTTCCTGATAGGTTATATTCAGGACTCCAGAGAGATTTATTTTTTTGTTTAGGGATTTCTTTATTTGGAGCAATGTCTTTGATGTGCCTTTTGAACCCTTTTTAATGTGAGTCAGTCTCATTATGCAGTGGAAAATATTTGTTTTTAGCATTAAGACTTAAGAGCATAAGGAACTTGGCCATAGTAGTTCTAGTGGAGGTGTTCTGCTGTGGTTACCTCTCAGACCTCTTGTTCTGAAACAGATGCTCAACTTCCTGAGAACTTCCTCTTTCCAAGGTGCAGAAGTTACTCCAGAGTAAATCACTTGTAGCATAACCTCTGCAGGAGGGAAGTGGAGTCTCTTATCTTACAGAGGAGTGTTTTCCCAGGCTTTTGTGGTCACTATCCAAGAGTTAAACAAGCTGTACCTCATTCCTTCATCTGTGTATCCCTTCCAGGGTGTTGAAGACAACTTTCTGGAAGCTGTTCTCTGGAAGGTGATGTTTTTAGCTTTCACTGTTTGGGTTAAAACAAGTTGGTTAGACAAGCACCTTTCTGAAAATTATTTCTGTAAAATTATTATAAAATTTCATGTGTCTTGGGAACCAGAAGTGTTACACCGGTGGATTTTTAAAAAACTGCTTTGTGTAGTTAGGCGTCCATTTATCGTGCACTTACACTTGACTTTGGAGTAAAATAATGGAGGCAATTATTTTACAGTTTGATGTCTACCATTATCCTTGTGCTTCAGCAAATTCCTACAATTTAATACTCGCCCTAGTTCATGGTTTATCGTAAAAATTCAAAACTACCAGCAGCTTTAACAGTGATGAAAGCTAGTAGACCACAGCAACATAATGTGAGAAAATTCTTTGCTTCTAAATGCTGCATTGTAAACAGAACTGCAGTAGTTCAGTGTGAGTTACACACAAAGTCAGGAAAGGCTTGTTACCAACACTGTCAGCCTTGCATCTGTTCACTTGCAGGAAGCTTAAATTAGGGGATGGTGGCAAGTGGGAGAGTTTGACTCACATGGATTGAGATAATAAATCTAAACCTATGTTTGAATTGAAAGTAACATAAGGCTTTAAAAATGCTTTTAAAGTGTTAAATATTTGTCATACAGTTTGTAAATTTTGTGTTTTTCATGATTCACTGGGGAAAATGGATTCACTGGGAATGAGTTACTCGGGCTGGGAAAGGATAGTTTCAAGTACATGAGATTTCACAGCCTGTGGATGTTGTGAAGATGAGGCTGGAAAAAAAAGCATTTGCTGTTGCTTGCAGGCATGTGTACACTCCCTTCTGACGCTGTGTGGCACATGGAGTCTTGATACTTCACTTTGCATGGCATATGAGCAAAAAGGAGGGTGCTCTCACATCGGAATAACTTACATTTTGGTGGATTGATTTTGTTTGTATCAATAAATATGTTTTTAGAAGTCATCTTTTAATGGAATGCCCATAGTTATTGAATAACAGCACAGAGTCATTTCCTTCTCTGGATGATGCATGTGTGGAGAGAAGATGGCTCCTTGGTGTCTCTCAGCCTGTTTGTTAGAGAGTGAAAGAGGTTTTATTACTCACGGAGGAGATGAGTTCAGTGGTCTGTATTATGAGTAGAGAGTATTGCATTTCAGTGATGATGGGTATGGCAGATCTAAGATAACCTTGTCTTGAACTAAGACAGTAAGAGCGACTGAGGCAAGACTGGGTTTTTCACCCTCCCCCTGAACATTGGCTATTTTTAATCCGATGTTGAAGGTCTAATAATCTGTCCATGCTGTATGAGAAGCCTAAATACCCAGGTCAAGACTGTGGAGTCCACAAGGGAAGGTAGGCATTTGTATTGGATTTCTATGGCAAGATTTTGGTAACGGGGGGGTGTAGGGATGGCTTCTGTGGGAAGACGCCAGAAGCTGTGCCAATGTTGGATGGACCCAATGCCAGATGGTTCCAAGACAGAGCTGCCACTGGCTAAAGACAAGCACATTAGCAATGTTGGTAACACCTCTGTGGTAACATATTTAAGGGGGGGGGGGCACATGCTGGACAAGCGCCGT
>NW_008599665.1:37512-54594 GCF_000691845.1 Merops nubicus
GGGCAAATGCTGCACAGCGGCTGTGAGAGTGTAAAAAACGTGAAAGAAACAGCCCTGCAGACACAAAGGTTGGCGGAGAAGGAAAGGGAGGAAGTTCTCCAGGCACCAGAGCAGAGGTTCCCATGGTGAAGACATAGTGTGAGGCAGGATGTCCTCCTGCAGTTCATGGAAGACCACAGTGGAGCAGATAGTCACCTTCAGCCTGTGGAGGGCCCCACGCCAGAGCAGGTAGGTGTACATAAAGGAGGCTGTGACAGCATGGAGAGCCCACACTGGAGCAGGCCTCTGAAGGGAACTGTGGCCCCTGGGAGAACATACAACTGGAGCAGTCTGTTCCTGAAAGACGGCCCTGTAGAAGGGCTCCATGCTGGAGCTGTTCCTGAAGAACTACAGACGATGAGAAGGACCCACCCTGAAGAAGTTCATGAAGGACTGTGTCCTGTAGGATGGATCCCATGCTGGAGTAGGGAAACAGCGTGAGGAGGAAGGAGCAGCAAAGTGTTATGGACTGACTGCTACTCCTGTTCCCCAGTGCCACTCAGGGTGGGGCAGGGTGGAGAAGATAGAAAAGGAGTCAAGAGTCAAGTTGAGCCTGAGGGGGAGGTAGTTTTAGTTCTGTTTTTATTTTTCACTGTTCTACTGTTAATAACTAACTAATCCTCCTCAAGTTGAGTGATCTTATACAACTTAAAATGATCTTGTACTTGTCTTGTCCTGATGGGGCATATGGCCCAGCCTCATAAGACCACCACAGCCCTTTCCTGATCTCCTCAGTTTGTCAGTGTACTGCCTTCACAGCCTAGCTTGGTGTCTTCCAAAAAGTCAATGAAGATGTGTTCTATTACTTCCTCCATATGGTAGGTGTTGTTAAACAAGATAGGTTCCAGGACAGAGCCCTGATGAAATCCCTTTACGCTGGTTTCCAGGTAGTATACAAACCATTCATCACAACCCTTTGAGCCCAGTGATCCAGCCATCCACAATAATACACCTGTGTAGTCTGGAATGTCTCAGTTTGGATGCAAGGATGTTGTGGGAGACCATGCTGAAAACCCAACAGTTGTGATAAACAACTTTTGCTGGTGTTTCATGGAAGATTTAAAAAGAGGGCATCATTTAAGATCTTCAGGGCGCATGACTGGCAAGAGGTTGAGCATTCAACCTATCACTCTTCATCTGAATTGCTTGTTTTCCCCTAACATATGGTATTTTCTATATAGTGAGATAGATGAAAAACTGAGTCTCTCAATCTACAGACTTTCTGGCTGTGTCAACAGTCGTATGTGCTTTGTTGCTCAGCCTGAACAAACTTGATCACATGCTGTCTCTTTCTGAATCTACCCAGCGGAAGGAGTGAGTTGGTGCTTGTTCTTCCTGCGTCACTGGTGGGCTGTCGTGGCCGGTGCAGTTAAAGGCTCTGCTGGCTACATGTGGATGACTTTGAAGTCAGCCGAGTTCTCGCTGCCATTTAAAAGCCATTAGGCAGTGACATTGTCACTACTGTCAGTATTTGGCTTGGGTAACTTTGCTCAACAGAAGAGCCAGAGTTTGCTCTTGACTCTGTTGTCCAAGTCTGCAAATCTGGAAATTAGAAACGTTGTTTCTATTAATAATCTTCCCAGGGAAGTGGTGGATCAATTCCCCAAAACTGGACACTTAAGACTGAGCTGAACACAGTGCTGGGTCATCTTATCTAGACTGTTCTTTTGCCAAGAAAGGTTGGACCAGATGATCTTTGAGATCTCTTCCGACCTGGTATTCTATGATCTCTGATCAAATAGGGAATTAGGACAGCAAGATCTGATCCTCCAGTGACTTAGTCGCTTTTCAGACAGTCGGAACATTTGGTATTAGTGCTGGTGGTTTAGGTTTAATTGCATATTGATTGAATATTTAATTGAAGTATTGTGAGTTTGTGGGAATTCTCTGCTCCTCTGTTTGCTTTCATTGTGAAATAAAATTCTTCTGATACAAAAAGCCCCTTACTGATTTTGTTTGTTTATATTGCTTTATAAACAAAGGGTTTTGTTCATATCTACATGGAGGCTGTATTGCAGCTGCAAAGATCTGGTGGTATAGCCTATGATGGGGTCACCACAGAATGATTTCATTTTTAACTGGTTGATTATCCCTCCAACAAAAAGCTATGCTGTGAAGTGGCTTCATGTTGCAGTGGCTCTTAGAGATAGATTTAACAATGCCAGCACAGCCTGATATTGCCATACTGTAAGCAACTCTTACTGTTTGTTTCCCTGAACTAACAAAAAAAAAAAAAAAAAAAAAAGTCTGACTAAAAGACCAAGTTATCTCTTTAAATAACTTCAATGGTAGCAGTCCAGCCATGTGTGACTGGCCAGTTTGGAGTGTTTGATCTGATATGTCTTGAGGTCCAGGCTTTGAGAAAAAGATGTTTTTGCAGAAGTTGTCAAGCATAGCAAAACTCCTGTTGATGTAAAATGTCCAGGTGGCAAGAACCAGTCACAGGGAATGTCCTGTTAACCTGTCACAGTGAGCTGGGAGTGTCACCAGCTTCATGAGTTCTGCTGAATCCCTGGCAATCTCTGTGGTGAAGTTTTCTTCTGTGTGCGGTGGTCTAAATCAAGAGTGTAAGCTCCTATTGAGGTGGTGTTAATACACAGGTAAAATAAGCAAGATGAGAAGCTGGTCCTTTATTTCTTTACTCCTTTATTGTTTGTGTTTAATTTCCACTGTAGTCTTGTGGATTCTATTTCCCTTGACATGTAAATGGCCAGAATCCACTTCATGGCATAGAGGCAGGCAGGGCAGCCCAACCTCTAAGTGAAAGACAAAACTGGAATCTTCCTGCAGGTTACTAAAAACTGCAGTCTGCTGCAAATGGATTTTCAAATCAAACCATATACAGGGTAGCCTTCTAACTCTTGCTAATCTGTCTATACTCTCTGGAATGTATGCACATGTAGCATGTACCTTTGATTAAGTATTTTCCTTTTAATCTGTATTTTTGTCTAAAAAGTTCTGAAGACAGTCTTTCAAAGCACATCCAAAGGATGTGCTGGCATATGATATTGCCTCCAAGCAGGCAGCAAAAATTGCAGCTTGCAAGGAACCTGATGGGTAGAAGTGTGACTCTTGTCTAGATTTGCAGTTCTTCTTTTCTGTCTCTTTTTTGAAACTGTCACTTCTACAGATTCTGATCAATACTGTCTGCATACTAACTACGGTGTCAGAGGTGTTGTTAGTAATCACTTCTTTTTATCTTCTCAGCTTCTTACTTTACTTGATTGGCTGATCTGTTGGTTGGCATGAAATAAAATAAACCAATTTTAGCTATAACCAAGTCTTTCTGCTTGTCATATTTGCACTCAGAACTTCTAACTTAAATGTTTTTTCTTCAATTAACAAAAAACCCCAAACAAACTAGACACATCAGTCTTGTTCGTTCTTCAGAATGAAGATATAGAACCTTGTGCTGCCATGCCTATTTCTGTGCTCTAAAGTGTCTATTTCTCTTTCAGATCTTAGTATTTATAACAGAGCAAGAAGTTAAATTCTATCGCTTGATGAGAATTTCTTGCCTCATAATTAATTCCTTTGCAGCAATTAGGAGATTAGAGTGCTGGACTTCTTTCTGGTGTGATAAACCTAGGTCTGGCATTAGGGTTTTTTCTCTTTTTGAGAAAGGTGGTTTCTATAAGCTTGAACTATTGTTTACTCGAACTTTTTTCAAATTAGTGAGTTTTGTTTTTTTTTTTTTTACAAAAACCATATGGCTGTTCCTATTGCATCTTCTGTCTTTCTACAAAGAAATGTAATTTGTAGTGATCTTCCTTAATTGCATATACCTGGCTAATTATGTTTGTGTTTAAAAAGAATTATGTGTTCCTGGCTGCCCACTAAATAAAATAATTTTGGTGGCATGCTTCCTGTTTTTTTTCTGTTTCCTAAACTGCTGATTATAAACTTGTAGTTTAAGAGGTTTCACTGACTTTTCTGAATCTCTGGATTCCTAATTCTCTTCAGAAAGAAGCAAATAATTGAAGTCGATTGAAGACTGAAGTCTGTTGGCTGACTGAGTAAATAGGTAACTTCTAAAAGAGTTTGTAGAAGTTTGTCCTCAAGTTCTGAAATCCCTTTGTGGTCACTGGTTCTACGCTTCTCATCTTTGAACTTCATTTGCTGGCTCTGTCATGATGATCAATAATTAATATGATGGAAGGTTTAGCACTTTATAAGACTTCGTGCCAGATAGGGGAATAGATAATTAATGCAAATGTTAGTATGCACGTAGAATTAGTTTTCTGCTATGAAAAGTGCCACAAATAACACACAACATTTAAATTAAAAAAATAAACATTTGAATGTGAATTATAGGAACATGAACAATATGCAGTATTATGGTAGGAGGAGAGTAGTGATTCTAAGGAACTTTTAGTTTTATCCAGACATGGATAAAATTCCTGCAGCATGCGTGATGTGATATTTCTAAAGGTATCTGCCCCTTTTTACTTCCACAGGTCAGCAGGTGGTGGTGGTGGTGGTGGGGATCCTGTTCTATATACTCCAAGTGATGATACATGAGGCATTGTGTAAGATAAGATAGCAATTCTTAGAGCAGCACTTCTAAGTTTTGCCTCCCAGTCACAACACAGCTTTTTGACCTCCTCCTTGCCCCAGTAACCAAAGTTTGAGAAACAGCTTTTGGCACACCAGGCTCCATAGCAGGCTGTAGAGTGTGGCCTGTAAGTGAAGGTTTGTGCGGCGAGCGAAATTGAAGATTGGATGAGTAGTGACACTATACTGATGTAAGCTTCCCCTGTAGCAGTTCTTTGCTGGGCATACAGCTGTACAGCTGTTCTGGCAAACCTCTTGGGTAAGAGCTGGACACAGAACCTGTGACTTGGCTGGCTGGAATAGCAGGGACCCCACAGGCTCCCTTTATATAAAGTACTTCTGCCTTGTATTGCACGTACATCTGTCTGGGCGTTACTGCTGGTCTTGGCCGTGTCTGTGCTAGAGGAGAGCTGCCAGTAGAGTCTTATCAGTAAAACATTTTATTGTAAACAGTCATGTGTCCTATTATGACAAGTTAAAAAAAAAATAATTGGAAAGTGTTGAGTCAGGCACACATGCATAGAGAATGTATATGAAAGACGTGTCCATATGGGGAATTATTTGTACAGTTGCATCTATTGAAAACTGTTTCTACTCATGAAGCCATCAAATGCAGACATAAGAAAGTGAAGATGTCTGTTGAAACTTTGTTACTGCCATTAGCATAAGAAAGCAGAGAGTCTCTGATAAACTCTTCTGGGATTCTTTAGCATTTGTCTCTTTCTCCTTGTTCTATTTTGGTTAACTTTCCTTAACCAAGTTAAGCTGGTATTCTGTGTTATTCCTCAAATGCAATTTAAAGTCATAATATAGAATCTTCTCTAGCTTTCCAGCAAAATGGCACCTATATCCCACCATGATTTGTGCAGGAGGGCAATGGGCAAGTCACATGAGGGAGGTGTAGCATTATGTGTTAGATTGGTATTGTCCTTGGAGGTAGCTGCCACTTCACTATCCATAGCTTAGCTTTATCAAACTCTGTGTCTTCCTCTGGGGCTGCAGAACTGTAAATTATATTTTGAGTGAAATTATGTAGGTGAAGAAGTCTCAGAACAGTTATTTTTTCTCCGCATGTTAACTACTTTGTGTTTCCTCAGCTGCATGCTTGAACCTGAGGGGCATGTAGTATTTCAAGCAGGTCAGGAGAGGGAGCTGGTAGTCTAGGGGTGAAAATCTTTCCAGAGAATTAACCATTTTTTATTGTACCTGTGAGCTTAAAAATGTGATGGGGTAACCTGTCTGTATCTGAAATAACAGCGGTCTAGACCCACTTCTAGAATATAAAATTACAAGTAAGAATTTTTTACTACTTTGTTCTATGGCTGATGGCAGTTTTTATCTGGTGCCTGAGGATCCCTTTTAGGAGTGCTGACAGTGGTTTACTCTTGCAAGAGGTCTGTTGTCAGTAGTGCATGTAGGTGATAGGGACAGTAAACAGAAACTCTCACCTTCATCTGACTCCAATAAAATAGAAATGTCAGTGCTGATACTAATGTTTCCAGTAGTTACGGTACACCCATTGCAGTAGTACTTACTTGCCCTTCATGTGGCTTTTCAAGAGGTGAAAGGCTCTTCAAAGACAGCATGCCCTTCAGATGACCGCTGACTTGATGGAAGTTTCAGATTCCCCTGCACAAGGGTTTCCCCCCTGTGGTGGGTTTGCCTTAGCCAACAGCTCCCACCTAGCACCTCGTTCAGTCCCCCCATCTGCAGGATGGGAGAGGAAAACACAGAGAAAAAACAGGAACAAGAAAGCTCATGGGTAAAGATGAAGACAACTCTTCCCTAAACTCAAATACAGTCTTTCACTCATGACTTTTGAACCTGCTTCTTTCCCACCACCACCAGCGGGCAGTGGGTCTGTTGTGGAGACAGCTGGAACCAGCTGTGTCCAGCCTGGGGCATCCCCAATGCCTTCCCTGAAAAACGTAAGCAAGTGGTGAGGTTCTGCCTTCCACATAACGTAGGTCTTGAGACATGATAGTTTCATGCTTCTGTTCATGATAGTTTCATGCTTCTTTCGCCATCAAAATGGACTTTTGAGGCTCTAGGTACACTACAGTAGTTTTTGAAGGGCTGTACTGTAAAGCTCAGCTTGTGAAAGTGCTTATGTTGAAAAAAACCTGCAAAGCTATCTTTCAGAAAAAGTTAGTTTTGCACAGATTCTTTTACAAAACTGGGCCACGTATACTTTCCCACTTGAGGAGGAGGTAGAACGTGTTTTGGAGGTGGAGAAGGAAGTGGCTGGAAGCAGGGATGCGTGAACTGGCAAAGGCAAAAGAAACCTTGTGCTCACCCTTCAAATCTCACCTGACTTAACTGAATCTGTTTTAAATGTTGCTGTACCTGTGGCATCTTTCCAACAGGTTATCTGGCACGGCTCTGGGCTCTTTAGTGCTTGTTTTGCATATAAGATAATTCTCTCTCCTATCTTTTCTGTGCTGTGCTGCCATTAGGAATAATTAAAAATGTTTTCTTCATTCCTACTGCAGAGTTTGAAAATAACATATTATTCTTCCTCACCCTTCATTCTTTGTGCTTGGGTTTTCTTGGGTTTCGTGGTTTTTCTGGTTGTTTTGTTTTTTTTTTTTTCATTGCCCTTCCATAGCAGGTAGAAAGCCTAGGCTGATGCAAGAGCCAATGTCATGCTAGTACAGTTAAAGGTGTCAGGATCTGATTAGAAGCCCAGTGCCAATAACTGGTGGCGAGGTAAGAGTTTGAGTGCTGTTGAGAGATGCTGTTATGCAGCAATAGTGATGTTTACTATACCCACTGCTTGGGGATTTCTTTTCTTGCCTGCAAATTCTCATTGGTATCTTAGTCACAGAAACCCAGTTCACTTACAGTTACATGCCTGTCTACCAGCAGAGAGAATGTACTTAAATGGTAGCATGCTGGCTCTTTATTTGAAGTTCCTCCTATTCACTTGATGGGTTGTTACTTACTTTTGGGAGTTCTAGTTTTTGAGAGTTCTGTTTTTTATCATAGGCTTTAAGAGTTATTTGAAGGAAGTGCCTTGGCTTGTTGGTTGGAGGTTTGGTTGTTTGGTTTGTTTTGTTTTTTTTTTTTTTTTTAATGCTTTGTCATTTTTTTGAGGTGTTCTGTACCTTTGCTAATAAGCTTCTTGTGCTCAGGAAATCAGTTTTAGTTTGGAGCCTTGACAAAAATGACTGGAAGCAAAATGTTTTGTGCTTTCAAGGTTATACTAAGTACATACATTCAGGAGGTGGTTTTTTTTTTTTTTTATCTTCTCATGAAGGTCTGGGGTTTTGGTGGTGTGTCTATGCATTTGGTATTTTTTTTGCTATTTGGTTGGTTTTTGTTCTGCAGGGGAGGTTAAGGCGATTTTGGCTGTTTTTAGCTAATTTCTCAAAGGGGCCGAAATGAATTTTGTTCTCCTTCAGTTAAAAGTTCACATGCATCATCAGTTGCATTTTCTTCTGGACACGTTCAGGAATGCTGCTAGTTTCTTTGGTCATTACTATATTTAAACATAATTTGCATGCAGTAGCAGGCTCTGAAGCAATGCTGTTGTTACTGCCATGACAGGGTGAGAAGCTTAACGGTTATTTGAACAGCATCACATTTTTAAATGAGCTTGGAGCCAGAACTGAAAATTTGAGTCAATGGTTGACTGGTAAGAAAATAAGATCTTCATGTAGCTTGAGCAAGTTAGCCAGCCTCGTGGAATTATGTTGTGTTAAGAAATAACTTGCTTTTATTTTAGTCTTAACACTGAATTTATTGAAAGAAAACAATATTTGCATCATTTCAAGTACAAAAATGCAATTCTCTCCACAGACTTATGAATATGTTCATTAGATCCCTTGCTAGGACGATGAGACAGGCACCAAGGTCATGGCTAGTTTGCAGAGGGCAGCAGGCCCTCTGCAGTGTCATCTCTGGATGGCAGCATGGAAACTGGAACTTGAAAAAAATGTTACTGTCTTTGACAATAGTGCCTATAGCAGCATTGCTGGGGCGGATAGCACGGTTTTCAGTGCAGCCTTCTCAAGCCCAGCCATGGCCTCAAATGCGTGCTTGGCTGAAGCTGTTAGGTATCATAGCAGTTGTGCTGTATAATATGGAGCTCTTTTTAGTCGAGTTATCTCCAGCATGCCTCCAGTCCTGATCCAAAGGATGACTTTGCTGTAGTCACCCCCTAGTGACCAAGCTCAGAGGGTGGTGTCTCTTCCACCCTCTTTCCAAGGGACCTAATGAACACATTTATAAGAATATAGAAAGAGTTGCATTTTTTTTGCTTAAAATTATGCAAATATTACTTGCATTCAGTACAGGTGAATGTGTTTGAGAAATGGAGGGCTTGACTATCTAGAAGAGAGCAAGTTAAAGAACAGATGATAATGAGCACCAGGAGTCAGAGCTAACTAGAAACCCAGATGTCCTCATGCATGTTTAGCCTGTGGTAGGTCTGAAATGATGAGAAACAACATTGGCCATGACTGTTAAAAGGCAAAGTGAATTCTCAGTGCTAAGCGATGTGGCCAGCAGATAAAGCCTTAGTTATAGGTTCAAAAAACGAATAACAGTTCAGGTAAAAAAGGAGCAAGCAGAACATACCGAGCCGCCCTGTTGCAGGAAATGCCAACGAGAGGCAATGCTGATGCTGTCTGAGCAGAGCAGTATCAGGCCTGTGGAGCAGAGAGTTGCTAGCTACAAACCCTCCTTTACTAACTTACTAGAAGCTCAGGCTTGGTGTCTGTGACCATGAGATCATAACAGCCCACCCTGCAAAAATATTTTACATGCTGCAGAATACACAATCCCATGTTTTCCTTAGAAAAAGGAACTACATCTGCCCTACCTACTCATTTCTGCTACTACTCACTAGTCAGTTTGGGACACATTGCTGTTAATTGGCTTTGACTTTTTTTTTTGGCAGTATTTTATTTTCCTTTTTTTTTTGTTACAATTTTGTCACTTTTCAGGCTATTCCATGTACCTCCTGGCCTATTTGACAAGGTTTTTTTCCAAGCAAAACTTCAGTTATTTCTGAGATCTGTTAATAGTTGGTTTGTAATGCTGTGATCTGAGCTCTCTTGTATTTTCAAGTGACGTTGTATTTCAATGACAGTTTCTGCCACTCCACTTGTGTCCCGTAGTGCACCGTGCTTGGTTGCCACATGCTGCGCTTCGGTTTGGGGAAGGTGTGAACAGAAGCTCTGCAGCTTTCCTGTGTCTGCTCTGGGAGTAATCGATGGTATTCTTGCATTGTATCTTCATTAAAATCATAGACTCGTTAAATCATTAAAGTCGGAAAAGACCTCTAAGATCAAGTCCAACCATCAACCGAATACTGCCATGACCACTACTAAATCATGTCCCAGAGTACCATGTTTATATGTTTTTTGAACACCTCTAGAGATGGTGACTCCACCACCTCCCTTGGCAGCCTGTTCCAATGCCTCACCACTCTTTCAGGAAAGAAATTCTTCCTCAGATGCAATCTAAACTTGCCCTGGCACAACTTAAGCCCATTTCCTCTTGTTCTACCTCTAGTTACTTGAGAAAGGAGACCAACAGCCCCCTCACTACAACCTCCTTTCAGTTAGTTGTAGAGAGCAACAAAATCTCTCCTCAGCCTCTTCTTCTCCGGACTAAACAACCCCAGTTCCCTCAGCTGCTCCTCATAAGACATGTTCCACAGACCACTCATCAGCTTTGTTGCCCTTCTCTGGACCTGCTCCATCACCTCAATGTCTTTCTTATACTGTGGTGCCTAAAACTGAACCCAGTACTGCAGCTGTGGCCTCACCCAGTCCAGGGACATGATCACTTCCCTGCTCCTGCCGGCCTCACTATTTTTGATATAGGCCAGGATGCCATTGGCCTTCTTGGCCACCTGGACACACTGCTGGCTCATGATCAGCTGGCTGTCCAACAGCAGCCCCAGGTCCAGACTGGGACTTTTCTGGCTTGTGTGTCCCCTTTACAAGGCCTTTGGCAAAAACTTTTCAATCAACTTTGGAATAGCTAAAATCAACACTGATCAGACTGTTTAGATAGAGCCAGTTGGTATTAAAATGTTCCTGGCTGATGAATTTGTCCTGTCCTTCATGTCCACCAAAAGCATGTTCAAACCTCTTGCCTATTCACATGCCAAGTCTGGAGGAGTTTCTAATTAGAGAAGTTAATTGTCAGGTTTTGTCAGGATTTAGCTGACAAGAATCTCCTTAGATTCTCTGAGACTGGAAGTCTTTGGCAGTCAAAAATTTAGCCTGCTTGAAATGTGGGCCTTGCAGCTGCCACTGTGGCTCTACAGGGTACTTTATACCCATGTTGATTTGAGTCCTTGTAGGAGGAGTCACCAATAAGTCCTCATTAAACCTAAGAATTTTCTTTGCCATCATTCATTGTCCCAAAGAAAATATGATGGGGGTTATCTGAGAAGGGCTTCTAGGATACAGAGTAGAGGAAACTGGTGTTACTGTCAGGCAGAACAGGGCTGACTAACATGAGAAGTACCTTTTGTTTTGTTCTCCTTTTTCTTTTCTCTCTATAGTTGTTCACTATCATGGAGCTTCCCAACCTGCAAGTGTTGCTTCGGTTTTTCTATGTTTGTTTGGGGACAAAGAGGGAAAAGGGTACTACAGGTGACTGCCTAATACTAGTTTGTGCTTGAGTTGTGGCTGTAGTCTTGTTTGTAACCTGGACGTTGAAATGCCCACCCCCCAGTATTTGCCTGGGAGGTTTCATGGTGCTCACACAAGTTCTCCTGAGTTCCAAGGAGCACTCCCATCAGAAATGGGCAGTGATTTAATTTTTGCCTTTTTAAAAAAGAACAAAGGAAAAAAAAAAAAAAAAAAAAGAAACACCACCACAAACAAGCAAAGACAAAAAAATCACCCAACTACAAAAACAAGGCTTTGCCACTTCCCTTTTGACTTTTGTACATAACTGCATCACTGCTCCAAATATAGTATATTATAGTAACTATCATAACAGCAAAGTAGTAATTGTATGTAAAAGTATATGGCAACAAACAATACACACATACTCCCTTTTTTGAGATGTAAGTTTTGCTGGTCTTTTACGTCTGGTAGTTCTGAACCAGCTGTTTAGAAAGGTAGGGCTATAAAATATTCTTATTTTAAGGTTGGGATTTTAAAGATGTATCTTAAAAAAATACGCACAAGTTGAAGTTTTATAGAGAGAGCAACTTGTTAAATTCCAGCTGACTATATCCACTATGAACATTACTTGCATGAAATCAGTTTCCTATTCTTTATGTGGTACCAAGTTTTGAAAGAAGCAGTATTTTTTTTAGCTTCTGTCTTACCTAGAATAAGGGGAGGAGAAAAAGACCATGAGAATCAGAAGTTTCTCATAAAATGGACATTTTTTCCATTAGAGACTGATATGTGTATGTAATTCCTGAGGAAAAACCCTTCTATTTTCTCTGGCCCCCCCGTTTCGTTCAGTGCACAGGTATCAGTGTGTCAGCCATCTGACTCCCCGGGATGTCAGGCAGGGGAGCAGCAGAAGAAAGGAGAACAGGTCATCCTTTACTCATAGTAGAGGAAAGGACTTGGGCACTTTTATCTCCCCCTTTAGTGTAACACCTCAAAGAAAGCTTTTTGTTGGCTGCAGCAGGTTTATCATCTACGTGGTATGAGTGCCTGGACGAGTTCATTTAGTGACAAGTTAAATGTTATGATCTCCTGTAGGCTATGTGTGTAATACTGCATTTTATGGTCTGGCCGTGCGGTGCAGAGCTATTCTCCATGTAACACACGTTGAACATTAACTACTGTTTGGGTTCTGAAGGTGGAGTATGCTCTCTCTGGCTTCTATTAGTTGTGTGGCAGTTGAGGATAAACATACTGGTAGTTAATGTTATGAAAGCAATCAGCCAGGAATAGAGTGATCATAGGGCATCAAATCAGTGTTTCCTAGTTTTGTGAATTCCTGATATTTTGCTGTCTCTTTATTGCTTTGTAGGGTTTTCTCTTCCCTCATATCAGCAGAATCAGTTTAAATTCTGTTGTGCTTCTGTTTGGCTCCTTTTAACAAGCGCTGAATTTACTGCATGGGAGTAAATATGTTCTGGATACTTTCAGCAAACTTCTTGTTTCTTTTATAGCTATTATACATATAAAGATTATGACTTCTTAGCAATCTACCGCTGTAAGAAGCTGTTCTATTCTTGTCTGATTTCAATCGCATGTTGAACTTTAATTAAGAATGTCTGTTACCTCTCGCCTCCCCCAAATAAAACAGTATCATATTATGATAATTTAATGCTTGCTTTAAATTTTTTAGGTAGCTTGTTTTAATGGAACTTCTAATGCTATTCCTGAAATTTTATAAGGCTTAGTTTCTGTCCTCCTGCTTTGCTAGTAATTAAAAAATAAAACAAAATAAAATAAAATATTCATATAAAATTTGCTACCTACACCTAAGCTTGCTTGACCTTCTTGTTAAAACAGAGAAAGATGAAACTCTTCATCTTGTCTTTTGCTGGAGAAGACAGACTTTAGACAGCTAGGAATCCTGGGCAGAAGTTCTGCATGTTAAGATTGATGCTGCTTTTGTGCAGAAGGCCAGAGGAAAGGATCTGAACGCTATTTAGCTCTCCTTCAGCTGATATCAATGAATTTTGCTCTGTTTTGGGATGAACTCATCCCAAACTCATCTTATGTATTTTGAGTATTTTTTTTTACTCAGGAACTTGAAAGCTTCCTTTCCCAAGTAATGCAACAGGTTTTGCATGAAAAAATGGTTTGTTATTCCCTCTTCCTCCTATGTACCTGTGACCTCCAAGCTTTGCTTCTTCTAGTGTTTAAGTTAAAGCACTGTGTATCTAAACTCTTGGCTTAACCTCCAAAAAAGTACATGGGCCAATGCAGCCTAGCCCATGTTCTGGGTTAGTTTTGTTTCCAGGCCTGTGTTTTAGATGGCATGCCAAGTAAGAATTGCAGCTTCTTTATTTTCTTTTTCTTTGTTTCTCCATTTGAAGGCTGTTAATGTGATTGCGATTAGCAACGTTAGTGAAAGATTTTTATCAAATTTCATTAATGTTCCTCGCAGTGCTCTTGAAGTGTTCAAGCTGTCCAAAATTTATTTTGCAGCCTGTGTGGTGGTATGGCCCTACATGACTGCAGCTGATAAGTGAGAACAGCCAGCAGATTTCAGGCAGTATGTCAAGCAAGCTTTTCCTGGAGAATTTTGCTTCCTGGGGTTTAATATGTTGGCTCTGTGACTTAGGACACTTCTGGGGTTTTAAATGTTGGCTTTGTGGTTTTAGGCTAGCAGGACATAAGCCTTTCCTTTCTCTCCTACACTGTGACTTACAGGGAAGTTTGAAAGTTTTCTTTGGGAGTGAAGACTGATGCTCTTGGGAGGGCTGTAGACAGTCACAACATGTCATTGTTTGTTTCTTAAAGAAAATAAAAAGTCAATACAACTCTTTAAATAGAATGACTGTGTAGATATTATTTTCCATTGTGCATTTCTTTTCCCTCATTTGAAATTAAAAAGAAACACCAACCAATCCACACCTAATCACAAAAAAAAAGAAAAATCACACAAACAAAAAAAAACAACACAACCCCTTTCTTTTCTGTTACAGAAACATGCAAAGGGACAGGAGTTGTTTGACCAGATTGTGTATCATTTGGACCTTGTGGAAACAGATTACTTTGGCCTACAATTCATGGATGCTTCCCAGATTACAGTAAGTATAGCTGCTGTCAATTTTTATGTTTGGGGGTAGTTTGTGTTGCCTATTATAAAAATGTACTGCTGGTGCAGTCTGATGGAGAGATGCAGGCATTAAGGGATATACTGCTGAAACAAATGGTATTGTGCTTGGTGCTTGCATATAATGCCAAATCATCTGAATGAGTCGTGTCATTTTATATGATATGCATATTGCTTGATGGCACATAAGTGAAAAAAAAATTGTGGGTAAATATGCTTTATTTAGTATGCTTGTGATATTAAAAATGGCTTCAATTTCTTGCAAGGGTTTCCTGTGCCTCCTGTTTTTGCTGTTCCATGCACAGATTATGTTGCTCTGTAGATTTAGTTTCATTTTCAACAGAGAAAAATTTTCCTTTTCTCCATTACCTGATGACCTCCAGCATCTACAGGTTAAAAAAAAAAAAATGTATTTACAGATGGAAGTACACAGACATATTAGTAAGATAGGGTCAAAAGACTGCAACCCTGTTGCTAAACTGCATTGCTATATATTTAATATTTTTGTTTGCCTATTCACTTTATGTGCTTAGGTATTGGTATGATAGCAACCTCGGTTGTGGGTGGAGAATATGCAGACTTGGAAAATAAGTCTTTGCTTTTAGGTTATCTGGTCAGTATGCAAATGGTTTTTCCATAAAGCAACAGCAGAAAGATGAATTCTGTGCTATTAGAACAAAATAATGGGACAAGGTAGTCAAAATATTGACATCTTGTGAAATGTAGGTTCTATCTTTATTCTCTCGGAATTCTCAGCTTTATTCTCTAGCAACCTTGGGTCACTGTGATTAGGGCAGGTCAGTGTTTTGTCAGCTGCACTGTCACCTGTGTTTTCCCAATGACTTTAAACAACCAACAGGAAAGCTGTCCAGTTATAGTGACTTGATGTTAAGAAAGGGAATCTGTGGTTTTTGGGAAAACTGTTACTATGTTTAAACATTATCCTCATGTCCCAGTTAATTTAAGGGTATGTATTTTTCCCTGGAAACTGATGTTTGAGTTAAGTATGTCCATAATGGGTTTGGGGTTTTTAGGAAGTTTAGTGTGTGTTCCCAGTCAAACTTATTTTATGTAAATTGTGTGTCCTTTTGTGATGGACCTAACTGTAAGAATGCAGCCTGCTCATGGAAGAAAAACCAGATTATATAGTCACTGATTGTCAAATTACCTAATTTGGAACATGGTAGCTAGGAATAGTTACCTCGCAAGGAGTTCTGTAATGTTTTTGAAGAGAGGAAGCAGAAATGAGAGAAACATCCTTTCCTAGCAAGAAAGAGGGCAGATAAAAAGTGGAACACTTCACTGATGAAGGAGAGAATGCTTATTTTCTTGTATATTTGCAAAACTGAAGGGCTCCTTTGAATGGTAAGAAAGATAAAGCAGAGATGTGAGCAAGTATGTTTTCTGTACATTGCTCTGTCCCTGATGTTCGGGGCAAAAAATGTGCCTCCATGTGCAGGGATTTTAGCTTTGCTTATGTGTGTTTTCTTTCCTCTTTACTGGTAGGGGAAGTAAATCACATCATCTACAATTACCAAAAGGGATGGGGGCTACCAACAGCTCCGGGGTGGCCTAAAAAAGCTGACACTAGTTGCAGGGCATTGGTAGTAGGGTTATGATTTCATGAATTAAGAGGAGTGTTGAGGGCTGAGTTCTTCACCTTCTCTGGAGTGCAATGCTTGAAAGCTCTCATTTGGGTTCGTTTTGCCTGGCTCCAGCTGGGCAGAGGGTAAATCTTAGAGAGCTTGAAGGCACAAGTTTTATCTTCCTCAGCACCACGTGCAAAAAAAGGTTCCATGCTTTAAGAGCCTTCCTTGGTCTGTTTTGAACTTGCGACCCGCTCATTTCATTTGCATAGCAATTAATGCATAGCCTCCATGTGCTTCTGCTTAGTGCCAGCCCAGCCACACAGTGGCAGTTGCAGGACTGAGAGATTAAAATTGTGTAAACTTCTTGAGGCTCTAAGTCTTTGTCTTTATTATGTATTGTTGAGTGCTAAACATCATTAAGCCACTGTTACCAATAACAGAGCACAGAATAGTCTTTGAATAGGGGAGATTGCTTCTGTGTGCTCCAAGGCAAGCAGCTTTTGAGTGTGCTGTGTTTCTTGCAGTCCTGTAACTTTGCCAGAGTCGGGACAAGCAGTCTTGATAGCTGTGATTTAGAAATGCAAATCATGATTAGAGCTTATCTGCTTTGAAAGAGGGAGAAGAAAATTGTTTGAACAGCTTATTTTTAATACCCCTAAAAAAAGAATTTTCCAATAAACTTGTGCAAGGCATGATGTTGGCAGTAAGGCAGAAAATACTGTAAAGCCTGCTCAGGGAGCTCCACATCAGTTTGTATGTTGTGCTCTTTGAAGATATCCATGAACAGAAGGTTATAGACAATCGTCTAGTAGCTGATTCTAAAGCAAAGCTTTGTGTGCCGTTGTATTATAAGTTATCTGGTATTAACTCCAGAAGTAGAACTGCTCAGGGCTGGGGTGTTAAGTGTTGCCGATGCGTGGAAGAACTTGATGTAGTGGAAAACCTTTATTGATAATTGAGGTTTAAAAAGCGGCACAGATACATTGCCTGCTGATGTTCAGCACCTTGACTGATCACAACTTATAGGTTATTCTGAGGAATCAAACTGCCTCTTACTGTAATTGTATTATAATAGCTTTGGACTATTTTTTTTCTCATTCTTTTTTGATTTCTATTTTTATATATGTTTTATAATAAGCATAATATAGTCGTTATTTACCTGGACCTGAGCAAAGCC
>NW_008599666.1:0-11929 GCF_000691845.1 Merops nubicus
CCAACCCCTATGTTTCTATGATTCTATAAGTGCCTGTGACTTAGTTCAGTTTTGAGAAACTGGCATTTGTTAATGAGAAGAGACTTGTGAAAAATTTTTACTACTTAGATTGATCTAAGGTTTCAGTTAACTATAATGGGGTTAATTTTCTTCTGTTAGTCTTCCTATCTAAACTTGTATTATGAATAGCAAGGTTCTTGTACTGAAGCAGAAATTGTTTTGCATTGTGACGGATGATGGTAGAAACAACATTAAGGAGTAAGGTGATTGTTTTCTGCCTGTGCAGGTTAGTTTATTTTGCAAGGTCATGCTAACTGACCATAACTGAGCATTATTATTCCTAACTAATTCGCCAGTTACTTGAGTTACTTATAGTGGTTATTGCCCAGAGTATACAAGTGCTTTAATTTCAAAGCTGTTGAAAGGTAACGACTGAGTCCTCCCTTCCTCTTCCTCTTCCCCTTCCCTTCCTTTCCAGAGACTGAAAGCTTTCAGAGATCATGCGAAGAGCATGTTTAATGGAAATGATAGATGTTTTTGCCTCATTTATAATTTAAGAATGCTTTGTAGGTGGTGTGATGTGTGCTTCACAGTGCCCCCCTGTGCATCCCCTGCATTAACCTACCATTCTCTAGCAACTCCGTGGTGAGAGACAAATATAAGACAATGTTTTCTTACTACTGTTTCTCTTCTTCCCTTTGTATTCTTTTCCTTTCCTCTTTTCCTTTTCATGCATCCTCTCTATCCAATAGCCTGTTTCCCACATTCCTTTTGATTTCCCTTTTGTGTTGCTTCTCCTAACACTTCTTTTCTCTGCATCATTTTCTATCCATTTAAGATACTACCGATATAGCTCCCATATGGCTCAGTCAGCTCCATTCCATCTGATCAGCTTTCTGATCCCTCTACATGTAACAGGTTGGCAGAGCAGGGACCGAAGCTAAGTGCTAATTAGGAGGAGTGAAACAGGCCAGCAGGAAGCTTCATGGACAGGTATGTTGCCCTGGGATCATGCCCCAGACAATGAATTAGTTTGCAGGTAAAAGCCAAACAGCTTATTCACAGATTCTGAATGCTTGTGTACAGACTGGAAGTTTTCAGTTCTTTTTTCTATAAAGTTGCTTCAAAATAGCAAACAACGTCTTACATTTTAGAACACTTGCAATTTGCCAACCTGTGTGTTTTTCATGGCAAGCCCAAAAATGGCCTCTTATCTTCTGATGGCAGAATTGACTCTCTGATCTATGCCCACTCATCAGTGAAATTACTTTTGTTATCTGCCTTGTAAATCATACCTTTGCGAGATGTCTCAGACTGCCTAATTTTTATGCCAGCAGTCTCTTATAACTGCCTTTCTTGCTGGCTACAACTGTTATTTTCCATTGCTTGGGAAAAGAATGTAGGAATTATTTTCTTACTTTAGCAACCTAAAAGAAGGCTTGCTGGCCATCAGTTAGGAAGGCCTAAGGACAGGTTTTGAGTATCTGTGGAAAGCTTGTATCAGAATTTCTCTCTCTTCTGTTCCATCTTTTTTTGCCTCCTGAGCTCTGTGATGTTTTTGCGTTGGCTCGCGCTGATTTCTGTTGGGTAATCTCTGTGCTTTTATTTTGGACAAAGAATAAAGCCCAGTTGTGTGGATTTCAGATTTTTCTGGGGAAGGAAGAAGGGCAGCTGCTGAGCTCTGTTCATCTAAAATAAATGCTATTTTAAAAGAATGGCTGAATTATTTACCACGTAACTCTCCATACTGAAAGCTTACAAAAAGCTTAGCCTTTAAAATGAAAGGAGAATAATGAACAGATTTTTATCTGACTAACATTGCATGAGTTTTTTAATATATCTTTCTTTCCCTCCCTTGTCAGACTTAGTGGTGATCTGAAATGCTTGGTTGCATGTTCATTATTTGTGCTATTCCCACTCTATAATAGGCTGGGTTACTTTCTGTCGTCATAAAAGTACACCCATAATCACTGAAGTTAACACTGAATGAAAAACCTCCAAAAGGTGCCACCAAATAATCTCCAAAAGGCTGTGTTTTGCTTCATTAAGCAGTGCAAGATTCTTCTAAATAATCCTGTATAATTGGTAATCCTTTTCTTGCACAGTGTATGTTTTATGGAATAGTCTATGAATCTTTAAAACCTAAGCCAAGTCAGTTGCTGGTGTATTTCTGAAACTCAAACAACATGTTTACCAGTGATGTGGCATCAATTGTTGTTAAATATTTGTATTGCAGCAGGAAGAGATGGCTTCAGATAGGCTCTGATACAGTCTCAGTATCAAAGCTGATATATTAAGGCTTGGGTAGAATTATATGATGATGTAAATTTTTGCTTCTAACAGCTACACAAGTTTGTGGATTTAGCTTTCCAATTCTGTAGTGATTCACATAACATTTGGAGGCACTGGAATAGAATAGGCTATTTCAGTTGGAAGAGACCTGTAACAATCTTCTAGTCCAACTGCCTGACCAAAAGCTAAATCTAATTATTAAGGTCACTGTTCAAATGCCTCTTAAACACTGACAGGCTTGGGGCATCGCCCACCTCACCACCTTTCTAGGAAGCCTGTTGCAGTGTTTGAACACTCTCTCAATAGAGAAATACTTCCTAATTAATTCCTAATTAATTCCTTCCAATTTAAACTTCCTCTCATACAGTTTTAAACCATTTCCATGCATCCTGTCACTGGATACCAGGGAGAAGAGATCAGCACCTTGATTCCTTTACGTAGATGCTAAGACTGCCTGATCTTTTTTTTTTTTTTTATTCTTGAGAGTTTGCAGCAGCAGAAGGGAAGAGAATCTGGAGAGAGTAATCTTTTTATCAGTCTGTCTGTGGACCCACACTACTAAAAACTTTCATGTATCTGTGGAATCTCTCTTGGCTAAGTATTATTTGTTCTGCAAGAGGAATGTTCATGACTGAATCTGTTACTAGTCAGGGGATGCTGTTGTCATGTCAGTGTGTGCTTTTTGTGCTGTTGTAGGTTTTCCTTTAATGGAGAACTTGCTGTCAATCTCCTGAAATGCCACTGAGCTTTACAACTCTCTTCTGCCTATGAATAGTTGTTATATTCAATTTCCATGGCAATGTTCCTTGCAATTCATCTCTTAAATAGCTAGTCATATCTCATATATCCCATTTTATCATATGCTTTGTGAACATACTCAGATTTATTAGCAACGCACAGTATTTCTTTGAGTTTTTCTGTGACTATGCAAGTAAAATACTTATACCAATTCAAGTTTTCTTTGCTGTTTTGAGGTGATCTGTTTTCTGTGAGGTTTTTGTTTGAAAATCAGAAAGCTGGAAAATTAAGAAAAAATAATAGAAATGCTAACTTAAAAACTTATAAGTAAGGCCTAATTAAATTAATTAGGGCTCATTTAATTAAATTGTTAGACTCTTAAGTAAAAGTGCCATGATTTTTGAACATGTTATGATTTTATGATTTCCACTTACTTTCCAAGAACCTCAGATAATTCACAGCTCAGAAAATGCAAAAATTTCTTAGAGTTACAAACTCCTGGTGCTCATACTTGACAAAAAATGGCCAAAAAGAGAGGGGAGGAAGCTGTGAGTTGTTTTTAGCTCTGAATGTAGTAAGGTAATGGCATAGCAAAAGTTTTTATTGTTTAGCTTTCTGCTGTATGTAGTCTAGTACATTTAGAGATGCAAATATACGTGCTATTTGCCAAAATTGTTTAGGCTGTCTTCCTTTTTATGTCGGTGTGAGTAGATATTGAGTCTGATTACCTGAGGGAAGTGTTAGTTCTAATCAGTATGTTATCTCATTTGTTTGCTTATGACCTATTCCATCTGATGTTCTCTTGACTTCTTAGGCAATAAATTGCATTTATGCAAGCTACCTGAACAGGTTCTTGAACTTCTGTTGTACATTTTAATCACCCTTCCTGCCAATCACATTAGGCAGGAAAGATCTTTGTTATATTTTACACTGTGTAGTAGTCATACTCAGGTTTTTCAGTTAACATTAGTATATGGTGGTGTCTGTGCATGTGGTGTTTACGAGAAGGAAAAAAAAAAAAAAAGGTGTTTGCTACTATTCCAAATGTTGGGAATACACCTTATTGTGGCTTTCCAGAATCTGAAGAAGGCCTACAAGAAAGCTGGGGAGGGACTTTTTACAAGGCCTTTTAGTGATAGGATGAAGGGGTAATGGGTTCAAACTGGAAGAGAGTCAATTTAGATTAGAGTTAAGGAAGAAGCCTTTTACTATGAGGTTTACAGAATATTAGGTGTTGGAAGGGACTTCTGGAGATGGAGTCCAACCCCCCTGCCAGAGCAGGACCATCTAGTCTAGGGCAGGTCACACAGGAAAGCATCTAGACAAGGTCTTAAAAGTCTCCAAGGAAGGAGACTCCACAACCTCCCTGGGGAGCCTGTTCCAGTGCTCTGGAACACTTACAGTAAAGAAGTTCTTCCTCATGTTGAGGTGGAACCTCCTGTGCTCCAGTTTGTGTCTATTGCCCCTCATCCTATCGCAGGGCACAAGTGAAAACAGGTTGCCCCTTTCTTCTTCACATCTAGCCCCTATGTATTCATACACGTGAATTAGATCCCCCCTAAGTCTTCTCTTCTCCAGACTAAAAAATCTCTGGTCTTTCAGCCTCTCTGCATAAGGCAGGTGTTCCAGTCCCCCGTCATCCTGGTAGCCCTTTGCTGGACTCTCTCTCGAGTAGATCTCTGTCCCTCTTGGAATGGGGAGCCCAGGACTGGACACAATATTCCAGGTGAGGTCTCACCAGGGCAGAGTAGAGGGGGAGCAGGACCTCCCTTGTTCTGCTGCATACACTTTTCTTAATGCACCCCAAGATACCACTGGCCCTTTTGGCCACAGGGGCACACTGCTGTCCCATGGACAACTTGTTGTCCACCAGGACCCCAAGGTTCCTCTCCACAGAGCTGCTCCCTAGCAGATCTCCTAACCTGTACTGGTATATTTTGTCACTCCTTCCCCGGTGCAGGACTCTGCACTTATTCTTGTTGAACCTCATTAGGTTCCTCTTGGCCCAGCTCTCCAGTCTGTCAGATCTCACTGAATGGCTGCACAGCCTTCAGGGGTATCAGCCAAACCTCCCAGCTTCATGTCATCAGCAAACTTGCTGAGAAGACGCTCTATACCGTCATCGTGGTTGTTAATGAAGATGTTGAACAGGACTGGAGCCAGAACTGATCCCAGGGGGACTCCACTAGTTACAGGTCTCCAGCTGGGCTTGGCACCATTGATCACCACCTGTTGTGCTCTGTTGTGCAGCCAGTTCTCGACCCACCTCACTGCCTCTTTCTCCAGCTCATGTTTCCTGAGCTCACTCAGGAGGATGTTATGGGGGACTGTGTCAAACGCCTTGCTAAGGTAAAGGTAGACTACATGAGCTGGTCTCCCTGCATCTACCCATTCAGTCACCACATCACAGAATGCTATCAGATTAGTCAAGCATGATTTCCCCTTGGTTACTCCATGCTGACTAGTTCTGAAAACTTTCTTCTCTTCCATGTGCTTAGAGATGACCTCCAGAATGAGCTGCTCCATGATTTTTCCAGGGATGGAGGTGAGTCTGACAGGACTGTAGCTTCCTGGATCTTCCTTCTTGCCCTTCTTGAAGACTGGGGTGACATGTGCCTGAGGACTGGAGGAAAGCCAATCCCCCGTTTGCCACTATTTAGCAAAAATGATGGAGAGTGGTAGAGTGACAATGTCAGTCAGTTCTCTCAGTACTCTTGGGTGCATCTCCTCAGGGCCCGTGGACTTATGTACATTCAGTTTCTTGAACTGATCACTAACCCAGTCTCCACTGACTAGCAGAGAGTCTTCCCTCCCCCAGGCTTTCTATCCTACATCCAGGGTCTGGAGTTCACAAGGACTAGCCTCAGGGTTAAAGACCGAAGCAAAGGCAGCATCCAGCAGCTCTGCCTTCTCTGCACCCTCAGTGATGAGGGCTGTGCCTCTTTCAGCAGTGGGCCCAAAATGTCCCTGTCGCTCCCACTGTCCCTGTTGTTCCTTTTACTACTGATAATTTTTACTTCTTTTGCCAGTTTTATTTCTAAGAGGGCTTTGGCCTTTGTTGTTGCGTTCCTACATGTCCTGACAGTTTGCCTGTATTTCTCCCAAGTGACAAGTCCCTTCTTATATGAGCTATACACTTTTTTCTTCCATGAGATTTCCTTCAGAAGCTCCCTGCTCATTCATGCAGGTCTGTTGGCTCATCTACACGATGTTTTACTCCAGGGAATGCACCTATCTTGGGCTTGGAGGAAGTGGTATTTAAAAATTGACCAACTTTCTTGGGCCCCTATACCCTCCAGAGTCTTAGCCCATGGGATTCCTGCAAGTAGATCTTTGCAGAGTGCAAAGTTAGCCCTGTGGAAGTCCATGGTTGTTATACTACTTATTGCCCTGCTTCTACCTTGTAAAATACTAAACTTCACCATGTTGTGGTCACTGTCTCCAATGCTATTCCGAACCTTAATGTCCCCAACCAGTCCTTCTTTATTAGTTAATAAAAGGTCCAGCAGTACGCCTCTTCTCATTGGTTCCTCCACTACCTGCATTAAGAAGTTACCATCAGTGCGCTGCAGTAGCCTTTTTGACTGAACATGCCTAGCTGAGTGGGCTTCCCAACAAATATCAGGGTGACTGAAGTCTCCCATAAGTACCAAGGAGTGTGTTCTAGAGGCTACCTCCAGTTGTCTGTAGAAGACCTCATGAACATCTTCTTGGTTTGGTGTTCTGTAGTAGACTACCAGAACAGTGTCACCTCCCTTTGCATGTCCCTTAATTGTAGGTTGGTGAGACACTGGAACAGGTTGCCCATGGAAGTTGTGGATGCACCTTCACTAGATATGTTCAAGGCCAGGCTGGATGGTGGAACCTGCTGTAGTGGGAGGTGTCGCTGCCCATGGGAAGGGGTTTGGAACTAGATGTTCCTTAAGGTCCCTTCCACCCCAAACCATTCTTTGATTCTGTTTTATGTTAGGATATTTATATTTATATTAGGATAGGCAGAATCATAATTCCTAAAGGCTTTCAAATATGATTTTTGCATAGCTGCTTTGTCTCAAAGGTAGATGCCAGGGAGCTTGTTGCATGCAGTTGCTACTGTGCTTCTAGCTATGTCAGATTGCATGTAGTTTCAAGTTAAAATAAAATGTTAGGAATATATACTGTAAATGAGATATTCAGGTGAGAATACAAAAGCAGGTGTTCAGCCTCTGCAAAGCATACCAGCTTTTAAGAGAGTAAAACAATAAATCTGTGTTCCACTAATTATGTTAATTTATAGGTGTGGTGGATCAGCTTTGAAAACCAAATCTCTTCTGTGGCTGGATCGAGAAGTCTAGAAGAAGTTTTACTTTGAATCAGTGAAAACTCGTTACTGAACCATCTGAGTAGTTGATTCAGCTCTTGACACTTACCACAAATTAATGAAGTGGTCACTTGTCTTCATGACAGTCTCCTACTCATCCCGAATTTTACAGCTGTCTTTCCAGGATTGAGAAGTTGCTAGCTCAGGAATTACTTACAAGCTAGAAGGTACAGGGGAAAGTATTTTGTCAACACTCTTTTCTTCAGATCCTAGAATAGCTATCAATAATCAGAATGCCTCATCTATGATTCATCTATACTCTATCAAACTGAAAAGATTTAGGAAAATATCTGGAAGAACTACTTTGTTGTGATTATTTTCTCCCAGTAGTGACTCCTGCACGTGCCACAACGATAGCCAACTGACATCTTAATTTTCCATGAAGAGCCTCTGTAAAATGTTTGTATTTTTTTATCAGCCAGGAGCATAACAGTAAAGCAAAATAGTGGTTTCTGTCAGGATAAGGCAAAAATTTAACTAGATCTTCATCGTGCTCTTTTGGTGTTAGCAACAGCCCAGCATTTGAGGAAAATGACGTATACTTAAGATCTGTGAAAGCAGGGTGGCTTTCACAGGAGTATTGACACTAGTATCTGGATGGTCAAAGCAGTTAAATAGACTTTTTTTGTAAAAAGCAGAACGGTTTATTCTACATTACTGTGTTATTTGTCATTTGAAATGTTTGCTGGTTTGCTGTTCTTATAAATAGCAAATGTGAAAATGGATGATCAATATGACAAAAGGATAACTGAATTTTTGTAATTATAAAAATACGCCTGTTAGGTGCTAGCATGTATTATCAGATAAATTTTTAAAGGTCACCGTATATATTTGGTGACAGCACATTTAAAGTGATCCTATGTACTGTACCATGCCGAATGGTATGCTCTGCAAGGCTAAGAGATCCCAGCAGAATAGTATTCTGTATGGAGGAGGTACAACAGAACACAGTTTTAATCTGATCTCTTTTTGACTGCCAGTAACTTTGGTTTCAGTTGTAATTGTAGTCCCTGTCCATTCATCAGCTCTCTGCTCTTTGACTTTCCCAAAATGTTGAGCCAAGACCATTAAGAGATTAATGATGGAAGTCTTGAGCTTGATATGAAAGCTATAAATTGCTTTTAAGAACATTCCATTGGCTTCCACAGACGTGTGTATTGAATAATTTAGATGTGATTGTATCATACAGGCTATACTCTTTTAAATATAGAGTTAGAAAGGCAGTGCTGGACTTCATGCTGTAACTGTAAAAGTCAGACATAAGAAGCCAAACAAAAAGTACTTAATTAGTGCAGATGTTCTTAAAGCAAAAGCTTATTTTCTCTAAATGCTGCTAGTTGTGTTTCTGAAATTAAATTATCCTCTTCCTCATGTTACTCTGGAAGCTTTCCACTGTAATAGAGGAATGTGCAACTGCTATCTATCTGCTGGTTTGTTCTGAAAGGGGAAAATGAGTAAGTCTTGGGTGGAAATATTCCAGATTTCCAAAATGCAGATGTTCTGTGCACTTTGAATTGTTCATTAAAGAAACAATTACTATGATTGTTAAATCCTATCTGAAAGTTTTGAGAAGTTTGAACTGACAAAGAGTAGGTTGCTTGTTTCCAAACAGTGATCACTGGAAATCCCAAGATGATCTTGTATCTGTATATTCACCCAACCATTGAAATATGTGTTTTATGCAACACAGGATTCTCTAGAGAGAACTTTTTTAACTTGTCAGAGCAATTAAAATGTGTATCTTAGGGACTTGTCAGATTGCGAATTGATGTTGCCATTGTTAATGGAAAATATGGCTTGTTCTGCTGGTAATGAGGACAAGGAACAACAGGAGAATAAAAAGGAACAACAGGAGAATAAAAGATAATTCTAAGTAGTTTTGGAATCACTTCACTGTTTAACAAATTTAAGTTGATCCCAGGATCCAGTGCTTGTAGGATGAGCTCAGAACAGGTGAAAAAAGGTTCACTAAGTGGTTAACAAAACAGGAGTTTCAAGGTTGTTCCTTTTCTCATGCTGTATAAAATGCAAAGTTCCAATATTCTACGTAAATCTGTTCTATAAGATGTCTGATACATACTATGGTGAGCAGAAGTGAGGGGAAAAAAAAGTATGTTTAGCTGGAGAAAAGAATGGCAGAGGTCAGTTTTTGTTAATTTTTAGGTAGCATATTCCTTTACAAAGGAAGGTCTTAGCATCAGCTCAAGTCAAGCAAAGCACATTCAAATTTGGCTTTTAGGGGTTGTTTGTTTTTTGTTTTAGGTATTGTTTTTTCCACTTCACACAGCTGGCTCAAAGGCCAAGTATGAAAGAACAGCAGACATAAGCATTATTGCTTTGTGTGTCACATAAAGAGTATTTTAAAAAAGTTTTAGGTAATACAGAGTTTTATGTAATACAAATAAACATGTGTGTAGTGGACCATATCAGGTATGGTATATTTCTGAAACCTTCAACAGTTTTTTTCAGAACACTAACATGCTTTAGGTAGGTGTTTTATATTTTGAGGAGAATCAACAACACTCTTTGAAACACAGAGCACGGCACTATTTCCATGTAATAAGATTGTAGAAAATATACTTCTCCCTTCTATTGACTAGGTGTACAAACAAACCTGAAGATTTTCTGTGTAGTTTTTCAGATGAGAGATATTGTGGTAAAGTTGTTTTTGTGGTTTTGGTTTTTTTTTTTTTTTTTTTGGGGGGGGGGGGTTTGTTTTTTTTTTTTGGTTTTTTTTTTTTTTTTTGTTTTTTTTGTTTTTTTCAAGCATCTTAAGTAATACAGCCACAATGCCTTCATTGTTAGAGGATTTGGTTTAAACTTTAAATTTCATTAAAGACTTGAACCAGTAAAGAACGAGCGTAGTTTTCATAATTTGCATATGACCAAGGACAACCAGATAGATTATTCTTATGAATGTTTGTTAACATTTGAGAAGACTTCTGCAGGTTAAATTTTATTTTCTGTGCTTGCTCTACTGTTTATGCAAGACCTGCTATTTTAATTGCAAAAGTATTATGGGAAGTGTATTTGTTTTAGACATTCACAATGCTGACCCTTTTTAGTTTCTGGATTGAAGGGGCATGTAGTACCATATGTCTTGTATCAAGTAACAGGCAGATAAGAGAAATTTAGCATTGGTGATCAGATCAGACAATAGACTAGCAAGTGCTGTCATGAAATAAATTGGAATAGTAGTTTCTGTCAGAGTCGTGTGCTGCTTACAGATAGTTCACAAACAGGACCTAATTTGAAAATCATTCCCCTGGCTGCGCACTAAGCCGGCCTGTCTCTGTGGAGAGCAGCTACAATGCCTCTAACGGTCTTCAGCTGGTTTTCAGAATTTTAGTTGCTGGGTTGGTTGATAAAAAATTTAAAATTCTCCATAAAGGCAGGTAACCAGAACTGCTTGCAATTATGAGTTGTGCCTTTTTATTCTGTAGTTTCTTCTCTGTGTTTTGTGTGAGATACTGTGGCACATCTGACAGTTGTTGCATGGAGTCAGAGTGTGTGATTTGGACCAGCTGTAATGTAAGGATTGTTTATGGTGCCATCACCAGTCTTTTTTTTTTTTTTTAAAAAAAAAAAAACCAAACTGTGTTATTCAGACTTGCTTTATCACAGTTAATAAGTTTGCCCTTGTACTTGTGTTTGGCTTTAGCTGTGATACTGCAGGCTTGTGAACTATTAACGTTTTTAATAAATCTTAACAGCTGCCTGATATGTGGAATGTTATGGATCAAATACCACATGAAAACTGGAATTAAGCTAATACCATGTCTTGGATCATGTTAGAAATTAGAATGGTTAGCTACCATACCAGGGATGATGTTACCATGGAGAGAGCTTCTGTTTCCATGACACTTGCTTGCATATTTTGTGAGGCCTTCAAAAGAAGTAGGGTTTTGTCCTTTGTCAAATTTGGTAGGTGTTTTGCCGTTACTTCTGGAACTCTGCAGTGTCTCACTGCAAACAAATATGAATTAATTCCTTAGGAATATTAATGAACACTGGACTGTCCAGGAAAAAAAAAAAATGGAGGAAAAGAAGTTATTAAAACTTTTAGAATCCAGAAAGCAAAGGGTTTTTTATAATATTTTTAACTAGGTTAGGTATTCCAGCTTAATTGTAACTGGATATATACTGCTCTAATTGTATGCATTATTGTTAATTAAAAAAGCCTACAGCTAGTAAAATAGTAGAGTTTTACTGTTTTTAGGAAAAAAAAAGTGTGTTTAGCTGTATTGCCAATGGCTTTGTACTGTGAGATCTGCCTTGTACTAGAGTAGAATTCTGGGTAGCAGTAAAATTTTAAGTCTTGATGTAGCTCACTGAGAATCAGCTATCGGCCTAGAGATAAATGACAGAAGCCATTTCTTCTTAGGATGGAAGAAGTGTGTTTGAGATGTGAAAATCTTGGTAGCTATCCACAGAAGAGTGTTTCTTCACTAACTGTTACGGCAATATCCTGGTAATCTACAGGAAGAATTGCGTTTCCCATGCAGACTTCGTTCGCTTCAGGGATCTGCTGGCCAAAGT
>NW_008599667.1:0-239 GCF_000691845.1 Merops nubicus
TTGACAATCCCCACCACAATCCCAGCCCCCTCCCCCCCAAACCAGTACAGCTCTACAACAAACAGAAAAAATAAAAATAGCGATTGTTCCTGCCTAGCCTTCAAAAATTTATTTAATGGTTCAGCTTATAGGCAAGACCATTCAAGTTGGAACTTGATGTAGAAATTGAAGGTGTCAGTGTGACAGTTTCATTGGAAAGAATGACTTCAAAGGAAAGCTATGTATCTAGGACTCAAGTT
>NW_008599667.1:281-1115 GCF_000691845.1 Merops nubicus
TTAAAATGTATACTTGTATTATTATGTTGAAAAAAAAAACTTGCTGAAGTCCATGTGGTGAATAAAGATGGTTCTTAACTAAGTCCATACCTCACTTCAAAGTGGAAGGTATTGGTACAGAGATAGGCTTCCTTGTAGCTCAAGTACATGGAAAAAATTCCTATAACTTTCTCAGATCTAGTAACTCAACTAGGAGCATATCTACATGTCACACCTTTTAAGTAGTCTCATCTATATTCATTGGATCAAGAAAATGTCCATTGGTGCTAGTAGATTTTGTGTTAGGAACTTTTGAAATTAATTGCTAAAACTTCTTTATATTTATTATTTTTTTTAATTTTTTTTTTTTTTTTTCCCCAAACTGCTGCTTGCTTTGAGGGGAAAATACCTTGGGTAAGAAGTTGTATTGTTGCTGGTTAGTTCTCTGAAGTTAGTGTTTTTCAATTCTTTCTTATAGTGTGATTCAAGTATAAAAACAATAGAAAGTCAGAGCATACTAGACAAACGATTCGAAATACCTGGGTGTCTGCAAAAACAAGGGTGCTTTGAATGTTAGTGTGTGTGAGGTGCACAAATTCAGAAAATATTTACTCTAAGTGAAGAATAAGGGAGGAAATGGGGTGGGAAAGGTGGGGCTTCTGTGGGTAGAAGAGTGGAGGAGCTACAATGAAGTGTAAAGCAGAGTTGTGCTAGAACTCCTAATATAGTGCGCTAGAAAGGGGGCAGGGGAACCCTCCAAACTGGTGACATTTGAAGCTAGTGATTTACCATAAAGATGTTTGACAACCTTCAGAAGTGATGATTGTTGATATGACTCTTGACTCGTCAGCAGGA
>NW_008599667.1:1146-23370 GCF_000691845.1 Merops nubicus
GCCAGACTTAATTACCTTTCTTCAGTCAATAAATTGTTACTTTGTAGTGATAACTTTAATGTGCTATTTTTGCTTTAGGAATTGCCTCATGTTGTTCAACATGTGTATCTCATCTTCAATCCAATGTTAGAAAAAGGCCTTCAATAAGAAGTATTTTGTTTTAATGTTTCTCCTTAGTCTCACTCCCTGGCAGCCAAATCTTTGCTGATGTAATTGGCAAATGTGTTAAGGCTGCTCACCTAATTAAGAAAATTATTTGGTCCCTTGAGGGACAAATCTCCCTAGATAAGACTAATGAAAGAACTGCTCTCTTGCTGGAGAGAAGTCAATCTGAAACGAATGTTTTCAGAATGTCTCTAAGATCAAAGTATACTTTAAGTTCTCCATTTGCCTCATCAAAGCTAACACAAAGAGGAGTGTTACCCAACATATTTATTATGAAAAGTTAGATATAGGAGGGGTTGTGGTATTCAGAATAGGATGCATTCATCCCACCTGTGCCTGATGAGTTAAAAAAAATTGGACTCTCAGTTATGCTACAGTACTCACCTGGTACTTGCTTTTTTGTTATTGCCATTTTCAGAAAATGCTAATATTCTAATATAATTCTATCTAACAACTTGGACAACTCTGGCTAAAATTTAAATGCAAGCAAATAGATCAGAACTTAAATAGTAGCTTAATGGAGACAGCTGAAACTCTTTTGTTCTCACTGAGTTTGTTTTAAGTTCAGGAAATACAGGCACTAGAAAAGTTTTAATATCCTACTGCATCTTACCTAGCTTAAAACATCCCCATCCCTCAAAGAACAAAAAACCCCAAAGCAAAAACAAGCCCCCTGCCACCAGTTCCCTCTCTGGAAAAACAAAACAACACCCATCATTGTAACCAGATACTTGAAAGCAATTATTTTTTCTAAGACCAGGCCAGAAAGAAACTGCTTACTCACATCTAGTACAGTAGTTAAGAGCATAAATGTCGTTCTAATGTTTGGAAGGTGGACTTGAAAAGATGGGAATGGCTAGTAAGAATATTAAAATATAAACATTGAATTTTCAGATTCTCATGTTATAAGAAAGGGTTTATAAAACCAAAATTCTCCAAACTTCCTCTCTGTATCTGTTCAACACCGAGAGGTATGAAACAGCTACGGCATATGGCTTACACCATAATTACTCTCATTTCTTGAAATGCTTTAAAAATAATCAGCAAGATCTGCGTTCCACCTATACTATCCATCTGGATAATAAAATTAAGAAGAAAAATGGTCAGACTTATTGAAGGACTGTGACATTTTGCAATGAAAAGGTAGCAGGCAAAAAATACTAGGTATAATCAGTGTTCAGTTGTTAATAGCCAGACAGTGCAATTGAAGTAATCATGTTCAGCTTAAGCTTAAAATCTAGCCATGATACAAACAGAATTACCTTCAGTCTGTATCATTACATTAAAGATCACACAGTCAGCTGCCAGCAATTAACTGGAAAGCCTGTTGGCCTGTTCAATGCTGCAACCATGCTTATATTCCTAAAACCTGGTTACCCTTGCTTTGGTTGGACTGTTAGAAGGCTTGGTCAAATTATGTAAGCTGCAGCTTTCTAGGAAATTAAATGATGCACTGATTAAGAATCTGCTTATTCAAAAGCGTGTACAACAAAAAGCTTTTAGTTCTGCTTGTATAGAACTGATTCAAATCAAGGTACAGTTTCAAAATATTTTTTTTTTTTTCAAGACAGTATTGTTGCTCTGGCTTAACAAAATATCATAGGACCACTATCTTATCCTATCAGTGTTGCTAGAGCTTCAAACTACTCAAAATATCTGCATTTGGGGAATCATCAAAGAACATAGAAATTTGTAAGCTGAAACCTAGTGAGAAGAAGCCCTTTCAGAAACAAGCACCTCTGAGATGTTAGGGACCACAGAATTGAGAGCTAACTCATAGGTAAGTAACTATGAAACTAGGCAATTTGGACAGAGAAATGACATGTGTACTGTGTGTTAAGTCTAAAAGGAAAATAACATCAAAATTCAGCCACTTGATTTTTAAGTAATATATGATTGTTTTATATTCAGAAAATATCTTTTGCCTCTCAGGAGCCTGAAATAAGACTATTGCACTCTCACTAATACTAGGCATAAACAGCCCAACACAGGTATTCCTATTTCATAGTGAAACATTTTAGGTCATTTCATACGTTCAAAACTTATCAGCAATTAAGCTGCTTTTCAGAGTACAAACTGAGATCAGCACAATGCTACAAGATTCCCCCAAAAATCCTACTTGCCTAGAAAATCCTGACTTAAACATTATCACCTTGCTTGCTCGCTGGAGTTAGCAGCTGTGGAATTACAGGTTACCATTTCTTCTGCCTCAATAGCACTCTAAGATACCTGAAACCAGGTATAGACTCGTTCTGAAAGCTTTTCTATTTCTTTGTTCAATATCTGTACTATTGAAGGCTGAAAGCATGCAATATGCTGGAGGTTGTGCACAGGCTTGAGAAAAACCGGTGGATGAAGCTGAGCCTGTGCTTAAGGATATACATGCATTATTAATTCTCGTGAGTGTATATCACAATACATGTAGTTTCTTGTGTTATTAAAGAAAAGGATACAAGACAAAATGACAAGTGTAAAAATATTACACAGATGGATCAATGAATGCAAAATGCTAGATTTTGATCCCTGTAAAGAATGTATTGCTTTGATAATCTCAATTACATACCACTTCTGGGAGTCAGTAATTAGGTATAAAACAAACAAGTGACACAGAAATAGCAGGAGTACCAACGGGGTCTGAAGATAATTAATTGGGGTGGGAAGAAAAAAGGGCAGCAGCAGGAAGGGAAGTAAGTGTATTAGGTAAGTCTGAAATGGATTCATTTTGGTGTAAAATACTCAAGATCATGAATATTTTCTCAAAACTAAAATCTAAGTTTAAAAGACATTTTAGAGATGATAAAAGCTGCTGCACAAAGGAATACTTCTGAGAGGAAAGCAGGAAATAACATGGGATCACTGATCCAACAGACCTGTGGAGTAAACCTTGTTGAACTTGTAAATGCAACCAAGTTTTCCTTCTTGCAAAAATCCTCTTTATTATTAGTGGCAATATGTTTTGGGGCATTATCACAAACAGTATCCAAAGGGCTCCTGGCTCATATGTTTATCTCCGGAGCTAGCTACTTAATTTTATCTGAATATCCCATTTGGAGATTCTAGTAGTAAGTGTGTAATTCTAGTGTAAGTTAGTCTCTCTAGATCTGAAAATGTTTGGCATGGATTGAGTCGTTCCTTTAAAGAAAGTGTTAAACAAGGATTTACTAAAACTGAACTGAAATTTAAGTGCAGCAAAATTATATTAAAGACAATGACTTGGGTAACAATATTTCCCTTTCTTGATTTGTCTTGCAGAAGTTGAAGATACAAGATATTTTTATCTTTCACTGAGAGCAAGTGGTGTACCACTGCTAAACCACTGTCAGTACAGGACAGGAGGAAGAAGTTCAGTCTACCCTTTGCTCTGAAACATGGATATCTTGTACTTCATACTCCTGGGAGATTTGCACCTGTCTGCACTGTCATACGTGCAGATAGAATTGTTTACTCTTTGCTAACCTAAAAGCTCTTTGTTAAAAACTAAGTCAATTGTAAGAAGAAATGAAGACCTGACCATAAAAGTAGGAAGAGTAGTCCTCCTGTTTCTACCACGTATACTTTCAGATGGCTTGCATTATTGAAAGGTGAGTGCAACATGTTGCTGTTAGCTGTTAGAGAAACTCTGTGGTGAATTACTGAAGGCTGTACTGCATAACTGTGCAGCTCAAGAGACACCTTCCTACTAATAACATAGCATATGTGTGATGTCTACAAATTGTTTATATTCCTAAACACAAGAACTAAAGCTATATGAAAATGATCAATTGCTTAGGAGGAAGAGTCACTTCTTTTATTACCCAAGATGTTTGTTGTGGTTTGAGGCTTGGAATGGGCGCGTGACCTTCCAGCAACTGGGAGGACCCCGGGTGGGGGTGAAACCATTGTATTCCCTCCCCTTCCCACACACACTCTGATAAGAGGCAGGGAGTGGTTTCTAATTTCACTCCTGCCTTGGAGCTCGGAGAGGAAAGTTGTCCTTTCACTCCGTGGGACCCTGGAAGCATTTCTGAGGGTTTTGTATATTTTATTTTTTGTATTTTTTTTCCCCTAATCTTTGTATATATTATTTTCCTTACCTCCCTTTTTCGTTTTCTGTTCCTTGTTAAACAATATACTTCATTTTTTTCCAAAGTGTCTCTCTCTCTCTCAGGGGGGGAGAGGCGAGTACATAGTTCTCTTCCGTGTGGGTCCTGCCCTGAACCCCTTTTTACACAGAACCAGGACAATGTTTAAGGAGCTGGGTCTGTGCTAGTCTGTCCTCTTATCTACATCAAATACTACTTCCCCATTTCCTCTGTACCACAAACTTAAAAAAACAAAAACCATGTCTTCAAGCTTGAAGTATGAGGTTATAGTGTATGTGCTTGTTGAAATAAGATCTAAAACAAACACATCCCTCATACAGTTTGGGATTGCTATGTCTGTTAGTAAGGTCTTTTTTTACCTTGCACAGAATCCCTGAGTTCTATGCTGAAATGCACAGGACCCTCCTGACAAATGCTTATGGTGTTATAAATGGGAAAGGGGGCAGAAGTAATTTAGCCAGTTAAGTCTTCCAGGAAAAAGATAGATGCTGCAAGAAATTAGGAGTGAAGGCTAATCTAAGGTGTAAAAAGGAATCCAAGCTTTACAAATTTATCAGAAGGCAAAAAGAGCAAGACTAAGTATGCCATCGATCACATGCATAACTTTAAGATGGCTGATGTACTTGGCTCTTATTTCAGGCTTAATGAAGAAAGTTTGTACAGTTAAGTAGTAACGAAGATCTTGTGAAGGTATATTACAGATTGATGAAGACAAAATGGGAGAGCTTCAAGATATGCAAATAGATTTCAGCTTATGGTAGTGAAATTACATTATGGACTCATTAAGTTCACGTTGCATTAACTCTATAGCAGCAAATTTACAAATAAACAAGCAATATTAGGAGAAGTACAGTGATACACAGTACTTGAAAAAAACAGCTATTTAAAAGAAGCAGCATTGAAAAGCATTGAAAATGTCTCAAAATATATTATGATTTATAGCATGGGTGGCTTGCACTTACAACAAAGTATGTTGATCTTACTATTGCTCTACTTTAGCTACTAGAAGACAAGTAGAAGCTGTGACAAGTCACACTGTTTTGATGTAGTTAACTTTTCCTGGCATTAACTTTAGAATTTTAATAGAGAGTACCTACAAATCTTATGAAATAAAGGATGAAATCTTCTACAGTGCTAGCAGCTGCAATAAGAAAGTGGGGAGTTATGAAGCAGTGGAAACTTATTCAAATTACTTTGATTTTTAATGATCTGCTAAAAGAATAGTCATCTTCATTAGATTTCTATTAAAGGGAATGTAATTTGAACAGTTGAGATACTTTTGAAAAGCTAGTGTACAAATTTTTCTCAATAATATTATTCAGTGTGTAGTAGTCATGCACTAATCCTCTATTTACTCCTGAGAAAAATATACTGGGGAAGAATATAAGTAATTTTCTTACTAGTGAAACAGATTCTCATGTTAATAAATACACAATTAATTTGGAAGCAGAAGCGCAATCTAGAAACAGTCAGAAAGGGACACATGCTTGATACTTGCCTGGATAAAAATTGTTTGTAATGGAATGTGTTCATAATAAATAGAGTGGCAGCCTAATTAGTATTTCTAATTCTAGTGCGCAGGAGGCTTTGGAAAGAAAAGGTTAAAAAGCAGCGTAAAAAATACAAATGTTTTTATGTGTATTCTAATGGTATGACTTCAAGTTAGCTCCAGTAAAGATCCTTGCAATCAAGAAAATGTAACTTCAAGGGGAATATTGTGTCATGTGCTTTCTTTTCACCAAGACTGTTTATATAGCACCTAGTTCTGTATTATGGTGGGACAGTTCTGCTGTATACCAAACTGCACATATTAAAAACTGGAATAACTTGGTGGCAGAGGCCCGTATACGTCAACCTACTTTTTACACCTGTGGTTTTCGTAAGCAGGTTGCATATTCTGTCATTGAAGTAATTTTGTAACATGGCAAATGAAAAGGAAGTTTATACAGACTTGGGTGGGCTAACAGTCAGTGTGACATAAGGTGTGCTGAAATATTTACCTTTGCATACTGTACTAAAGAGCAGCAGAAAAAATGAGTGAGCAGGTTAATTATGACCAATCATATTAATACTGAAGTGATGTACAAGTATGACATAGTAGTAGCTGCATGTGAGCATGTCCAATTACTCCCTCTAATTTCTGTTTGCAGTACTTTTTGTGGGGTGAAAGGGGAGAGGGAATAAGCACCTAATTAAAATTTGACCTGTAACTAAAACCTCTGGCTAAGATAGCCCTTAATACTTGCATGTATCTTGTAAACCCATAAGCTTATCTGTTTTATTAATGAAGCATAAAATGAACTGTTACTTCATGTATTCAAAACAGGATGTGTTTAAATACCTACCAGTGAAATGAAGGTGAAATTCAAGTTGTTCTAGACTGATAATATCCTCAGGAACTAGCAGGCTACTTTACAATAAGGAAGGCAAACTGAACAGATGAAAAGGCAAAAGCAGTGATCAATTTTTTGGCTGTGGTGTGTTAAGTAGCACGCCGGACAACAGAAAAATACTGTGGCAATTTTGGATTTTCAAATCAGTAGTGAACCTGGGGAATTCAGGAGGGTAGTTTTATCTGAATGAATGGCTTGTGAGAAGGTTGCAGTTAGGTGAGACCTCAGCAGAAAACTTCTGAATTCTTGAGACAATATGAGACCTCAGTTGTGTGAATCACTTAGACAGCCTCAGAGACAGAGATAAGAATCTCAACAGCCAAATACATAATCAAGCAAGATTAAATCCTTTTCTCTGAGACAGAGCAATGTCCAATGCCACAGTCACATTTGCAGAAGATAAGTAGTTGAACCCCAAACATAAACATGATTTTGTTGCTTTAAACTCATAAAGCTAGCACCTTCCTTGAATTTGTGGTACCTCATTTTGTATTCACATAATAGATATATGAGAAGAGTAATGGAGAGCAGAGTTCTGGAAAGTTTGCAGTGCTTCAGAAGAGGAAACCAAAACCTGCTTTTCCTCATTAGAAGCCTAGTAGGGAATTGCCAATGCAACATGACATTGTGGCAAATTAACTGTTAATAAAACAGATGAAAAATAAAAACAAAGCACGATGCAGTTAGTTGATAAAGTGTGTTAAGCTATGCTCCTAAGTTTAGGTAAAGAAAAAATTCCTGTGGGCTAGCTACAGAAGTGATGTATCTCTACAGAACCTGAAAAGAAGCTTTTATTTTAAATGATCTATTTTCTGTGTAAACAAGGTCATCTTTCTCAGCTTCTCATGTTAAGCCCTTCTTCACAGCTTTATAGCTCTTGAGCAGAAGAAAGAACTCAATGGTGCTTTTTGGTGTCTGTGTTCAAGTCTCTTAATATCAGAACCCTTTAATCAAGATGCTGCTTCTGATGTTTAATGCCCTCATCCAAAAATACCTCTCTGGGTATTGCCTATTCAGGTTGTGGTGTTCTAGGGATCTTTTGCTGTGTATATTCCTGTGAACTGTACTATATTCTCCATAAATTCTTCTCTCTTTAGAGGCAGTGAGACATTTTTCTAGTGAGACAGCAAACCTTTGGGAGGTATATGTTAGTTAAGTTTCTGTTAAAGTATAGAAAACACAGTAGCCATCACACTTGAGATGTGGGAAAGGGGAAGTGAAATATAAGCAAACTCATTCAAATGCAGGGGAAGAGAGGAAAAAAAAATCACCATAACTAAGAAACAATAGCATTAAAAGCAATTCAATACAGAACATAAAAGAAAGAGAGATTATAAGATCAGGGATCTTGAGCATGTGCTGAACTTCTTGAAGGTGGGGGGGAAATATGCAGGCTAGTACTTAAGTTGGCACACCAAACAATCAATGTTATAAATACTTAAAGAAACTTGTTATAGCTTTCATCAGGATAGCAGTAGGGGAAGGTCCAACATTTTAATATCCTTAGAATAATAGGATGATAATGACAAAACCTATTTGCTTATATAATTAGATGTCCTTGAATCAAGAGTATATTGGGCCTGTTAAATCCATGGGCAGTGTCAAATAGAACAATGATAGGATTGCCATTATTTCTCTACATGTGTGAACCATACAGTAACAGGATTAAGAAAAGGCATGAGGTGAGTGTGCTAAATTCTTCATGTAACTCAGCTGACTTGTTCTAATTTTTATTTTTTTTTCACCAAAACATATTTTGTAATTAAGACAACATATTATCCAGTTACTTTCTTGTCTTTTAACTAGCAAGTATATCAATTAAAGTACTGAACTGGCAATAACACTATGCAAACATAAACTTTTGAAGAACAATGGGTAAATTCATGTGAGAAAGTATTAAAAAAAAAAAAAGTGTAGAAATCTTCAGTATTGCTGAAATGTCTAGTCTTTTTTTAATTTTGCCAAATCAAAGATATGCAAGAATTTAAGTCCAGCTGATTTCTTTTTTTTGTAAATATTTAAGGAATCAAATGTTTAAGCACAAACTTGTCCACTTGAAAATTTCTAACTAAATGGTTTTGTTGCTTCTTGTAATATCATTCATGCTATCAAATTATCACGGTTGTAAGACTCCAGCTAGATAAGTAATCATTCCATAACTGTGAACTATATTTTCTGCCTGCTCTCAGTATTAGAATCATTTAACAGAAAATCAGCAGGACAGCAGCAGCTCAGCAGCGAGACACCTGTTGAATAAAATGTCAGTAGTAGGTGAATGTTGCAATACAGATATAGTTGCTTGTGCTCAATATAACTGATGAGCAGGGAAGAACAACTAGGGCCTCAAGGGAGTAACAAGATTTTTCTTGGTAATTGGTAGAAACCTAAAACAGAAAGTGATGGGTGATGGTCCATCTAAATATCACTAATGTTTTGGGTTTTGTTCTTTTTTTTTAGCAGAGTTTATCTTCTATTGCCAAGAACTTAATTGTGCATATTTCTGTACACCTATTGCTATTTTAACTTTATATTATGCTGAAGCAAGAACACTTGTCAAATCTCTTGAGATCACTCACTGGTACAATTTGAATGTGTTTAGCTTTATTTTAATCTTCTTGGTGTCTTAGGTGAACAATTGTTAGTGTTCTGTATTATTATTGCGTGTCTTGAACAATTTGATAAGTTTGATAATTATTTCTAATGTTTAAGAATTTGAAATGATATATCACGTTTTTTCAATTGGTGTGTGACAGGAGAAAAAATGGATTTGATCAGAGTGAAAAAGATTGAGGAAAATCCAGTCAAAAGCAAGTATAGTGATAGCATATAAGGAAAGCCTAAGTTCAAGTTATGTTATCTCTGTTCTTGAAGGGCACATGATAGTTTCTCCCAGTATCCTTGCACCACAAGTACACTGTTACTTAACACAGAGCCAATGGAAAGGTAAGAAAAATTGCTCCAAATAACACTTAGTTCTGGCATTCTAACCTCTTCATTAAACCTGATGGATAAATGATTTCTGGTTTGCTTGCCTAGAATTCCTTCAATCATCAAAGTAGTTTCCCAGATACTGCTGTATTTCTTTTTGTACTAAAAATTATTCTTAAGGTCTCTCTACCGCTTAACATTGCATTGAGAAGAAAACTACAGCTTTATAACTGGCCATAAATAAGATTTTTTTGGCCCAACAGGTTTCTGTCATAAGCAGCTGTAATAAAACTCTTCGTACCTTAAGAGGAGGGGGAAAAGACAGGAGAGGAACTATTCTCACTCTCCTGAAAACAAGTCTCTACTGATGGCCAACATAAATAATTTCTTGCTGTTAGTTACATGCAGAACATTCATGCTTAATGTGTGTTGAAAAATACATGCTGATCGGTACTTCAGTGATTTAGTTTTCATTAGAATGAAAAACATGATGCTATTTGAAGATAACTAAGTGTTGATACGTCAGTTATACTCTTATATGCATGCATCTAACTTTCTCCATAGTTGATCTAAGTTTAAAAATGAGTGACATGGGGTTTTTCTGATCTCATCATGAATGCTGAGTATTATCACACTCATCTATGATGGATGAGGAATAAAAGGTGTTAGGTGTTGTACCCATATCTTTGGGCATACCGTATATAACAGATTCAATCTTGACTTAAACATAACAAAGAAGAATTTTTTTTTTTCCTCTGTCATTTAGCAACTGTAAAAGCTTACTTTATCTGTGATAGCAAAATGTCAAGAAAATGATAGTCTACTGGGAACATGGAATTGCATTTATCCATAAATAAATTGGAATTAAACACTGATACAATCACTTGCTATTTTCACTGGGCCTCTTTGTTATATTAATCTTTTCAGTTTTAGCTCACCTCATGAGCTTTTGCTTTTAGTCAAGTTAGGAGCTAATGGTAGCTTTTTCCTGTGGTAGTTAAGGTTTTGAGGTTTTGTAAGCTCTCTGACTTTATCTGCCCATGGAAGAAAGTATAGTATAACAGTGTTAAAACAGAAACACAAAGTGCTGTGTGATGATAAAAACATATTTTTTTTTTGTTGCACTTTAATTGCTTAAAAGTGGATGCAGATATAAAAATAACTGAATTCAAAACAGAACTACTAATGTTGCCTTTTGGCCAAGGCGGTTGTGTGCCAAAGAAAATTTTTACTACTAAATTGTGTGCATTTGAAAAACAATGGCTACAATGAAGATTCTAGTGCAGCATTAATTGTAGGAATTACAGTGAAGAGAGGTGTAAAATGTTTCCTTTAGTTATTTACTGACACAATGGAACTATCCTAATTAAATGACTAAAAGAATAAATCATAAAGGTCAACTTTGAACAGTTGTGTTGCAGGTGGCTGAACAGACAAGGTGCCTTGTATCACCATGCAGTAAAGGCACCAGCTAGAAGTGAAATAGCTGTTGCTAGATGAAATGTGGGCACTTGAACAAGGGCTCTTTGCTGGTTGCTAGCAGTTCTTGCAAGACTTCTGGCATTAGACATCGCTCATTATGAATGTCTCTAAATTAGTGAAACACCAAGTGAGATGTCGTGACGTAATTTAATGAGATTAGAAGTGACTGGGAAGAACAAGGAGTCTATCAGGCTCTATTCTGTTTCTTTCATGATGAAGTGTGCGTTCAATTCAGCACTACGTTTTTATACTGTGCTGAATGTTGAGGGCTTTAGACAAGGGTCTCAAAGCTGAACTCTCAAACGACAAGGTTTCTGACTGGATCTGATATCCCTGTGAATTGTCCATCAAAAAAATATCATGGACAAGAGTGAAGTCTTGCTTCAGCAGAAGGCTGCACTAATTGAGTGGTGTATGGAGTTTTGTCTGGAAGGAAAGCTGTGTAGGTCTTGAAGATCATGGTGTATTTCCTTGAATCTCTTAAACAGTATTTAATTTCCTTAATGATTGAGGAAGCTTGCAGTGCTTTAATAAAAGGTGGGTTGCTTGAGCTTGAGCAGACTATAGTGCAAGTACATGACCATGATACTAAGAGTAAATAACTCTGTAATTAGGTGCTGTTCTGATGTGGTTTGCCATTTCAACAGGTTATATGGGTATAGAAGACTTGCTGTTAAGGCAAACTTATTAATGGAGGATGGATTTAATGTCACCGTGGCAGCTGTCTACAATAATATAAGTAGAATAAAATATGGAAAAATGGGGATTTTCTGATACTTACAGGCACCTACCTTAGGTGTTTCTAATGAACTGATTATATTATTCTATTCTTCTTTGGCTATTAAAGGAATTTAAATGACCATGCAAAATTACCACCTATTACATCTCCAGTGTAGACATAAAAATGTTTGAGACACTGTAGACGTAATGCTTACCTGGAATGCTTGTCTGTTTAAACCACATTAGGAAAATTGTAAGTGATAAACTAAATGCATAGGTCTTGAATGATTTCTCTATGAGCTCTTTAATACCATATTAATAGTTCAGGTAAATGGTTTCTGTATACAAAATCATTAGTACATAGCTAATAACTGTTACCTACCAACAAAGTATAAGATTAACAAAAGCACTAGCAATTTAATTAAGTTGTATTTCTTTGTATTTCCTCTGTTCATATGAGGTTTCCTGTGCTGATTCAGTTTCTTACATGCACTTATCCTGTAGTGAAAACTGTTTTAAAGGATGTAAAACAATCTTCCCGTGCATCCTTTTGCATGTTAAAAAGAGAACAAAACAACATAAATATTTTAAAGCAAGACAAGGAACAGTCTGATTCTACTAATAGTTTCCACATAATATGGAACACACAGGTAAAGCATCCTTTTTTAAAAAAAATTAAGAAATCCAGTGTTCAGATCTTGTTGTACAGAGTAGTGCAAAACTATATCTCTGAAAGCATATTGTATTTTTTTGGTACCCTTGTTCCTCCATAGGACTTCAAGTATGAAGAATAAGTCTTTACATACTCTTTGTAATGTCTTTTCTTAAGAACGTGTCTCAACAGGTTACAGACAGGGTGATTTCTTAGGTTTAACATGGATGGGTCTTTGTAGGTTGGTAAGTATGGTGCTGTATTGCACTTCCTATCATGGTGTCTGTATTTCCACTGGTACAGGAAAAAAATACCCCCTGTGTAATTTATGAAAAGAACATAAACCGTCTTCAGAGATCAGGTGAATTTGTGGTGTGAAATCACACTAGCCATTCTGTTAGTACAAAACTGAAGTTCTACAATTAAAGGTGAAGCCTGAAGCGGAAGGGTTTTTTTATTGCTGTAACATTATTGCTTGTTGACCTGACCTGTAAATTATCGCATGCATAATGCAACACACACTCTTAATTTAATGCTTGTAGTTTCTAAGTGTTCATTAAGTGATGAATAGGTGCCTCTGACACAGTCAACCTTAATAGCATTCTTTGAAAATAGTTCATTTCAGATGCAACATTTCAAGACTTGATTAAGGTAATTCTTGTAGTTGACTACATTAGCTTGCTTGATGTATTGCGTTTTTATGGTTTCTTCTCCACCTTAATTGGAAAAGATTTAACTATATCAACATTATGGCTTTGAAAAATGAGAAGGAAGACCTGCCAACTGTAAAGTTGTCTTCTATTGCTGGCAGCTTAAATCTGAGAAGCATATGGCAGTAATCACCTCAAAATGCTTTGCCCCACTTGGGGTTCTCTCCTTACTTTAGACAATTTAATACATCAAGGAGATTGAAGGAAGGGCTGGAAATTATGGTGCCTCTTGACTCTACCTTTACAAAAAAGAAGTGACTGTTTTGTTTCTTTCAGGATGTGTTTTATGTTAACCCAGGGAAGTCTATTTGAAATGCTCCAATTTCCAAGCCTGCAAGCTGAAGAAGAAAATAAAATTCTAGCTGCTACTACTATGGAAGACGCATTCAATTAGCAAATTCTGTAGTTCACTTATTAAACACAAGTGTTTAACTAGAGAGAAAAAAAGTAATTTTTTTTTTTAAGTTCTATTACCAAGAAAACACAATTTGTTTTGTGGTTTCCTTGGTCTGAAACTAGGTGACAGACTTCTGCTTCTGTAACAGGTAGAGAAGGACAAAGTGAAGATAAGCAGATCATATATTTATAGAGCTGATAAAGGGTAAATTGGACTCTGCAAGTAAAACCCCAAGTAACAAGTGCTAGAAGTAGTCCAAGATTTGAAAAAGTCACCTTAACATAGTAAAAGAAGCTCATTAGGGGTATGGCTAATGTATCACCTTAACCAAATTATAATAATGTCTCTACAGTATGTTGATATGTGCAGGAAAAAAAATACAATTTCCCCCAAACTTTTAAAAATATAGTAAATGATAGAACAGTGTTTTGAAGAAGGGGGGTAAATGAGGAAGAAAGACAGTTTATACTCATCACAGAAGTATTCATATGCGTTTCAGATGGCATTTTTATGTTTGAACTTTTTGCCTTGAATAGGTATAAGCTCAAATATTTTAAGGACAAATTTTATGTGCTCTAGAAATAAAAATAAAACTGAAAATAAAATTAGTGTCTTATGTGACAGACTGCCTGGAGAAGAGCACTACAAAAGCTTATGGTTCTTCTGTGGTATTGTCTCATGGCTGTCAAGGCTAAATAGTTCTTCAACAACTGTGTCAACTCATATTGATAACCTAAAGCTAAAAATCTTTGTGCTGATTAAAGACATTTTAAATGATGAAGGATATTTGGAAGATAACTAAGTGTAAAACCTCAGAGACAAAACAGGTCTCACAAAAACGGGAGTGTTTCAGTTTTGCTGGTTTCTACCTCTTAACTGTCTCTTTAATCTTAACACAGAAACCATTCCTTTCAACTGCTTCTGAAGCACTTCCTGAGGAAAGAGACTGAGACTCAAGACCTGCAGTCACATTCAGCCCCAATCACATGACTGCTGGGCTTGCTGCCTGAAAGCTGGGGTACGTTTGCAGTACCTCATGCTACACTTGCAGGGTCATACACTCTTGAGGTGAAGAGAGCAGTATATATTAACATTTATACAAAACAAGTCAAATGCCACTTGTCACCGTTTGAAGTTGGCCCAGAAATTAGGCTATAACGGAAGCAGAATATTAAGGGCAAGAAACCAGGCAATATCAGTTTTGTATTGGGGTCTGTTCTCCTCTAAAAGAGAAGTAGTGTCAGAAGTTCCTATCAAAGGTTTGAATTTTACTGCTAAAATCCATCAGTAACAAGTTTAGAGTGATTAGAGACAAACTCGGATGAAAACCTGAGGGAACAGTTATTCAAATAGTTCACTTTCTTCCCTAAACAACCCCTGTGAGGATGCTTATTAAAATAAATGAGGCTTTTACAGTTTGAACACTTTTATACTTCTTTTTTCTAACTCAGCTTCCACATAGGTAATATCTATTAGTTTGGTTTGTGCAGTCATCAGACTGGAATATATGGACAGCTGTTCAGCTAGACCTGAAGCTTCAGTTTCAGAAAACAAAAATTTGTATTTAACCTCTGCAGGCAATTTTATGACTGGAACACAAAACATCAATGAATGAGCAAGTTGGTCTTATATCAGATACTCTGAGCAGTAAGTCATGAGATTTGTGGAGAAGTTATCTGAAGGAGCTCACCTTCTGCTCAAAAATGCCAAAGGGCTAACTTCTCTCATTTACTGATGTTCATAACATTTCTGTAACTTATAGAAGAGACAATGTTCACTCCCAGAGTAATAGCAGCAAAGAATTATTAAATAGAGGCCTCACAAGGGGCCAGAATCCATGTTTTTTTATTGGAGTTGATAATTGTGTTCCCTTCTGTTCTAGTCCAAGTGCTCTTAATTAAAAAATGGACAAAATCAGTATGCAATAGAAAATATGAGCAGAAGAGAGGAACCTTATAATTTTGTTAAGTGAAATAGTTGCAAAGATTGTCATTGAGCAGCCTGAAATGAAGGCTTTCTCTAATGAGACAGGCTCTTAAACATGAAAGAAATAATTGTCTTGTGGATATACAGTCTCCAGCCCTAATGCCAGTCAGTGTTTCAAGGCAGGTGGTCCTGCCACCAAGCCTTACTTCATTCATTAAATGGAGTAGGTTGATGAAGCTGACCTGTCTCACAGGCACGGACATACTGTGTGGTCTTGGCAAGATATTCTTGTTTCTGACAGAGCATTCAATTTTTGAAACAAATGTTTAGAGAATAAACACATAGACTGTTTTTTTTTTCACATAGAAAAAGAGCATGAAAGTTTCTAAAATATCAGTAGCCTTAACTGATTAGGAAGAGAACATTATAGAAAATTCTGCCATAGGGGTTTGCTAAAAACTTTCTTGATAGAGAAGAGGAATGCCATTCAATAAAACATCTATTGGTATGGCAGGACAGATCTGGTCAACGTATCTAGAAACCAGTGTGTACTGCCTTCTTTAGACTGACATGGCATTTCTTTAGGATGGCCAGAGCTGAAGGAGGAGGAGGTATTTTTGATTTTGAAATGCAAGATGAGCAGTGGGGATAGGGAAGGAAAGAGGAGGCAAAGACTCTTAGTACTTCAGTGGTTTTTCTACTTAAGTCACTCTGAAGGATTTCACAATAGCTTCTGCGACACATCTATCTGAAGAACTCTTCTCTGTGAGTTAGGAATAATTTAGTGAGGAAAGAGGTCCTCCTACAAAAGCTTTTGCATTGCTCAGTGTCATGGTTTAAGGTCAGGGCTGCCCCTAAGTCTATAACAGATGCTTTCTGTTAACCCCTCTCTCCTCCCAAAGAGGAAGGGAGCAAAAGGTGGTAAGAGAGACAGAGAGGCTTATGCATTAGGAAAAGAAAACTGAAACAGCTTTAATGAAAATAATAATAAAATAATAAAAAAATAGAATATATACTAATATATACAAGATCAACATTCAACACCCCCCCATACCCTTGATGACAGTTATGTCACTGTAACCACTGATGAGACCCACACAAGCTTCAAGTGAAACCAGAAGCAGGCTATTCATTATAGCTTAGGTTCTGTGAAGAGCCATTGGCTTTATTAACAAATCTAAAGCAGAATGGACACAGTTCTCCTTGGATGCTGGCCATTGAAGAAGTGAGCTTGACTTTTGTGATTCTTCAACTTTAGACAGAATATGTTGTACATGGGTTGGAATATTTCACTGGTCAGTTTAGGTCACCTATCCTGTCTGCTCCCCCTTGCAGGTGTGGCCTTTTGCTTTCTACACCCTCAGTGTGGCACACAAGATTTAGCAGAGACATTTGTCTCTGTACCAGTCCTTGGTAGTACCTCTAAACATTAAGTGTTATCACTGCTAGAAGCAGATATTTTCTGTGAAAACTTGCTGTTAACTTCAGAAAGTGCAGTGGCTGAGAAGTAAAATCACTGAACAGGATTAGTTCTGTTCTAACTCAAACCAGGACACTTATCCTTTGTAAATTGCATTGAAAAGAAGAACAAGCAAAGTAGTAGAAAACCTCAGCTGTTATCAACTCCTTCACAAATATTTGGGTTTTTGGAATGTTGCTTTTTAGAGGGTGAATACTGATGAGCATCTTGCAGATGCTTGTGAGTATAAATTAAGATCACATGAGGTATAAGAAGTTCCTTAGAAAATGAGCTTGCCAATAAGCTACTGGAAGGGCTGTCTGAGCAGTAAAGTGTTGTGCAGTGAAGAGACCCACACAAGCTTCAAGTGAAACCAGAAGCAGGCTATTCATTATAGCTTAGGTTCTGTGAAGAGCCATTGGCTTTATTAACAAGTCTTCAATCTGCAGTGCTAGCCAACCACTTGTTTATCTACTGTGAGTTTTCTGTGTAGCTGTAATTGTGTCTGTGTAGTACACGGGCAGTAGTTCAGAATTTTGTTGGAGTCTTCCCATCTGGGAAGAGACAGACAAATGTCTGTCATTCCATAGCAAAGGTTTTTGAAGATGAATCAGCAGTATTTGCCACATACATTGGTCTGAAAATCACCCACTACACAAACATGCAATATCTTGCCATTTCAACAAAACAAATCATGGTACTGGGCTGTGTTAAAAAAAATAGTCTTGCATAGAATACCATCAACATGCATTTGGACAGAAACTTTTAAGACCTCTGCACTATCAATTCAGATTACCCTGCTTTGATGAAGTTAGCCAGTTACTGCTCAGATGGCAGCAAAAAGACTCAGATGCCAAGAAAATATAAGCTTTGAGGAAGTACTGAAAAAGCTTAGATTTGTTCGAATAAGGAAAAGACTGGGGGAAAGTGTAAGCCTTCAAATAAGTATAAAATGCTGCTGTGGGACATAAAAACAATGACCTGTTCTTTCCTTGTATGCAAGGGGTAAAGAAATCCTGAGCTAGAATTGCAGCAAAGGATGTCTAGGCTGGGATTAATTTAAACATTCCAAGGATTAGGTAAATTAAATATGGAATTTTATTTTCTACAGAGCTGGTACTATTTCCAGTCAAGTCAGTGGGAGTTTATGGTCGCACCAGCGGCAAAGATTTGGATGGGTTTGGCTTTCCCCGGGGGGAAAGCTGCACCAGGACATCTTCCAGTGCTGTGTATCATTTCTCGTGCAACTTTTGGTATCAGCCAGATCATGGCTTCTCTTGTAGGCCAGGCTGAAAGGATGTTTGTTGATAGTCATCATAACTATGACTACAAGGAGAAGAAAACATTACCTTCTGAACTTGTGAACAATCTATCCTTCAATATAAGATGCTTAACGATCTTTTTTTTTCCCCAAGGAGTTCCCATGTACAAAGCTTTGTTCCTGTTGATCTGAGTTACATGCAAAGCAAAGCAAAATCTCTGGCAATTGTTTGTAAATAACTGAAGTAACTTGACAAGTTTTGTAAAGGACAAAGATAAATGGAGCTGAAGGAAAGGTTTGTTGTATTGTGGTGCCTTAAAACATCAGGAGGGTCTGTTTGCTTATTTCCGCGGAATTCAAATACTCATCTAGAAAAACACTGAGTTTGTAGCCTAGTTGAATCTTTATTTTCATGCTTCTTCTGACAGAATACCCTTTTTTCTTCTGTTACTGTTAGTAAATTTTACTGTTGAGCTGCATTTACCAGTCTGTTATGGCTATGTAAGTTAGGGACAGCCTTCATGTTCAACAGCTAGCTAAACTTTATTATGACAAGACTCTCCAGGACTGTGAGCTTCAATATAAAGTAAATTAACTGGTACTTAAAATTGCAATGGCTCAGTGTGGCTATTCAGCCTGCATCATGGTATATTTGGAAGCTCAGTAGCCTGCTCTGCATTCAACATGTCAGAATTGGAAAACTGGGTGCTGTGTTTGGGTCTAGACAAGGAAGGTTTGTGTATGCATTTAATTCATTGTATGAATTAAACTGTATTAATTCTTGACCCTTCAGAATTAAATCTGGTACAACTTTAAATTCTCATAAGCTTCTCAGTGATAGCAGAATTTTGCCAAAAGGTTACATACAGGGATCCAACAGAATAAAAACCCCTAAACCGAACAGAATAAAACTCACAAAAACATTAATGCTTGAGTATTTTTGCACCACTGAGCTATTGGAAGCTTGAATAGATATTCTTTGGTTTAGAACAAATCTGAAACAGGCATTGGTAGTAACAATATTTTGATGAAATAAATTATGCTGAATAACTGATTAACATAATGAATAAATTTATTTGCCATATCTTCAACAGGGAAGAATCAAAGAGACTGGCTTTATGACCACAAGTCAAACCAGATTCCTGTCCTGTGACATGTTTGTCACATCCTTTATTTTTTGTTTTTCCAACAGTCTCTATGTTCTGTTTAAACTGATTAGGAAAAAGATTTGCACTTTGCTTTGGCTCATTTTGAACATGACTGTTTCGTATTGTATGTATTTCTTAAAGTGCTAGCTGTATGAGTTCAAATTTCACATATCGGTTTGGTTTGACAATGTGTATCAGGCAAAATTTTAGTAGCATAGCTACGTTGCTTTTAATAGTAGCACAGACAAGAGTATCTTTGTCAGCAAGTCCAAGCGAGTAATTGTGAAACACATGCTTCTGATTCTGTTTGCTTGAGGCAAGTGAGACCATTTGATACTATTGAGGCTTGTAAGACTATTTCCTGGGCAAAGAAATATATGGATGGCTTATGTTGATACTAAGAAGTAGCACAGTATGCTTCTTGGAGTAGTTACAGAATTTTCAGTACTCATAAGGCAGACTGCATTATACTCAACTTGAATATGTATAAGGATGTTGCCTATCCAGGTCCTCTCTACATTGCTATTGATCAGGATAAGAAAAAATTGAGCTTTATCTGTTGCATCTTTTTATGAAACAACTTAAAGACCTGTTAAGTAATTAAGCACTTAAAATTTTATATTAGAGTTTGCACTACATTATAGATGGAGATTACTTCTTTACAGAAGCTTTTCCATCAGAGAGCACAAGCATAAATATGTCTAAAAGAGAGCAGAGAACTGCTGTGGTCAGAGAAGAGGAAGCATTCAGGAAACAAACAAAAAAAAATCTAAAAGGTCTTTATTCGGAGAGGAGGAAAAAAGGAAGTTTTTTCAAAAGGAATTTTGCAAGAAGCATTGCTGTCCTATCATTTGCAGATATTACTTTCTCCTGTCCTGCAAAACTTTATCCTGATTTAATGCAATAGTCTGTAAGGCTGCTGATAGTTTTTAAGTGGAGAGACATGTTTATAGATGACTAGGTGGAATCTAAGTGATTACTAAGAAAACTTGTTTTTTATGTTGATTCTGTGCATTTGAGTTGGAATGTGAAAAATGAGAAAACCAACTCTTCTGTGACTTGACTGTTGTAATCTAAATTGTTTCAATGAGATGTTAACCCAATTACTGACAGACTTATAAAATATGATAATAAATACAAATTGAAAAAGCTTACAGTTTCCAAGTACAGCAGAAAAATGATGCCTGTTGTCCTTATCATCAGATTAAGATATGCACGATCTCTTCATACATGTAAATTAATGGTTCCATAGATATGATGCTTTAAAAATAATATTCTAATAACTCTTCCAAACATGTAAAGCCACCTATCCTCTCATATAACAATTCTGATACATTTATGGTGATGGTGATAAGGCTTTTCTGCAAAATGGTGATACTTTTCAATTTAGTACTTTCTATTACAGTAGGAACTAATAAGCAAGTGAAGCTAAGGAATTTATTATATTTCTAGCCTTATGTCTAATAATTTTTCATAGTGACAAAGGTCCTTCCTTTTTAGGTACTGGTCTAAGCTGCCATGAGTATATCAAACAAAACAAATATCAATAATTATTGAAGGAATCCTAAAAATATTTCCTATAGAGAACAGAAAGATCAAGCAGACATAATCTTCATCATGGCCACCTAAAGTTTGACCTTTAAAAAAAAATATTTCTAACTACAAAGTTGTTAGCAGTAACCTTGAAATTAGAAGATTTAATACCAAGTTAAAACTTGCATAAACACTTTTTCCTTAATTTTTTTTTTTTTTCAAGAGAACAGTTGGGGTAAGGCACCTGTTTTGTTTCAGTTTTTTTTTTATTTTTTTTTTCCAATTCATTTACCTTCTACTCTACTTTCTCAACAGCAGCTCTGCTTTTTTGAGTATATACAGGCTGTTAGTTTGAGGACAGAACAGCTGATGGCTTCTTGCAGTATATGTTTTTATCAGAGGATGAGTAAAATGTCTGGTTTAGAATGCTTCTATATAGCAGTAATAATTAGTGTAGGTTGAAATAACATATAATCATAAAAGATTCAGTTGGAAAACAATCAAATTTATGAGCAGAAAATAGTCCAAAATGACTGCATAAACTGAACTTCATCAGAGGCTTGCAAGGGAGCCCTAATACAAAAGCAAGCATGGAAATCAGTTATTTCTGTATTAATGAATTTCTCAGTGAAGAACAAATTGTTGCTTTAAATGCCAGCCAAATTAGCTTTGAGAATTTAAGCTTTTTTTTTTTTTTTTTTTTTTTGTAAAATCTGATTTTGACCCAAAGTGTTTTCATCCTGTCATGGTTTAAGAGTGCTTTTTCTGTGGTGTTTTTTCGTTTGTTTGTTTTCTTTTTTTTTTTTTTAACTTGCATCTGTGGCATTTTCCTAGTTGCTGACCAGTAAGAGAATGAGTTTGTATGAACCTCATACAAATATTTACTTTTAAAATCTTGTTTAGCTTTCACCCGATGTGATCTAGTGGTTTGGCTATTCCCTCCCTCTTTAGCTGGAAGCTTGCCTACAAAATGTTAGCTAAAATCAGCTTTCAGATGGAGCTCTGCTTATTTGGAACTTATTATTTTCTGTTTATGGATACAATTTACTTCTCTATTATTTTGTTATTCTTAGATGTTGAGTATGGTGACAGAAACTTATTCCTGAACCAAAGAACTTCATTACAGTTTATATCGTAACATATGTGAACATATTAAAATGAACTAAACAGGACCAAATAATTTTCAAAATGACAAAAGAAAAGTCTGAAGTTCTAACAGGAGTTAACAAACAACTCAGCATCAAAAGACCATTGTAAAATGCATACTGCTTCCCATGTTCAGCTCACTTATTACCTGTCTCAGATATGTTAGAATTAAGGAACACTGGAGAAAAGCATAAATCACTGTATTTTCCAGAACAGTGTAGG
>NW_008599667.1:23401-58243 GCF_000691845.1 Merops nubicus
CTAACAGTAGTAGAAGGAAGAGTATCTGAAACATATGGTAGCCAACCTCTGAAATCAAATACTAATATGTAGAAATGATTCAGAAAACACTTGAAATAAAAAAGTTAGAAGAACACAAACTTCTTTTAATAGTGACTGTCCTATTAGAATAGCTTATGCTGTTTTGGTTAGTAAGCTACTAAGGCAGGAAAAATAATTTTATTAGAACAGTGTGTTTTAGCTGACATAATATGTGACTTTACTTTTACTGTTTTGCACTGTTGTTTTCATAAATAACAAAATTGTTGCTTGTTCTGGTTGAAACAGACATCTATGTAAAATACATTGAATTTCTCAATTTTGTGTGTAATTAAAATTCAGTCAATCTTGGAAATTTTTTTCTTACAAGAAAAGTTGCGTAGTTTTGATTTCAATATTTTGGGAATCTGGGACTATAACATCAGAGGTCTCTTACATCATGGGAATCCAATTTATTGACAGTTACAAAAGCTTTATCAACTATTTCCCTTTTTGACAGTCTGGCAGATATTGATAACCCATATTTAAGGATTTTTGCACAATGGTGACAAATCCTTGGAATTCTAGTTTTTGAGAGGACTTATTAGTTGGCTTCCTTCTCATAAATCCCGTGCAAAATCCAATAGAAAGAAACTGGTAACAGCAACAATAACATCTAATTGAGAATGAAATGCGTCAATAAGCATACAGCTAGTCTTAAAATAGACCACAAGTGGACTTAAACCTTGAAGTACTAATAACCTCATTATTCACTGGAATTTAGCACCTGTCTTTCTGAGGACAGGATATGACCAACAGCACTTAATTTTAAATCTCATGTTATATTATGCTTCTGGCTTCCTGGAACCAGATATGTCAATATCAACAAGAAGTTGCTGTCTGCTCAGAATTTCTTTACGTTTTATTTATACTATTTTTACTCTTTGAAATGATAGGCATCACGTGGGAGTACAGGAATTCTGGCTTGGAAAATATAAAACGTCAGCTACCCACATGATACAACCTTTTAAGTGACAAATGAGCTGTAATTCAAGGCTTTTTCTCCTGATGCCCTGACAAAGTTACTGTCCTCCTGTCTCCTTTCTCTGTCAAGCAGATACTGCTTTTGTACATCACAAAACCCATCTGAGGACGTTTTAAAATTTACTGACCCATTACTGCTTTAGACGTCTCAGTTTGACAGCATGTTCTCTGTGTGGATCTTAATTACTGTAGGAAGGGAGGGAGGGAACTGGGTGATGCCACCCTTGTGTGAACATGATGACAATAGGTATTAGGTCGAGGTACTGACTAACACATCTCTCCTTACAGTAGGAGCAGCTATCTGTAGGGTTGTTTTGAGTGCTATTGAAAGGTAATAATAGCTGAAGGAGTTGCAGAAATGCTTGATGTCTGATTTGAGCTGAGAAAAAATAAAGGCAAAAACATTCTGCCCATGTTATTACTGTCCTGTATAAAGATCCATCTGATTTCATTAATATTACTATATTGAGACCTTAGATTTAACTTAAAGCATTTATGTTCCTGACCACATCCGTCTTTCTGAGGAATTCAAACCATCTACTTTGGAGGGGTCGACATAATATGAAAGATTGAGCTGGATTTAGAAAACACAAGCCTATAACTCAAATCACTGGTAGGTGTTCTGGAAAGGTAACAAAGAACTTACAGACATTTTGGTGAGGAATAGGACAAAAACTACCCTAAGCTTTGATCCATAGAATCATAGAATGGTTTGGGTTGAAAGGGACCTTTAAAGGTTATCTAGTCAAATCCCTGCAGTAAACGGGGATATACTAAACTAGATCAGATCCTGTCCAACTTGACTTTGGATGAATCCCCCATCTGGGGATGGGGCATCCTCCCCCTCTCTTGGCAACCTGCTCCAGTGTTTCACTGCCCTCACTGTAATTGTTTTTTTTTTTTTCCTTATATCTAGTCTGTATCTACTTTCTTTTAGTTTAAAACCATTACCTCTTATCTTGTCACAACAGGTCCTGTTAAAAAGTCTGTCACCATCTTTTTTTTTTTTTTTTTATAGGCCTCTCTAAGTAGTGAAAGGCCACACTAAGGTCTCCTTAGAGCCTTCTTTTCTGTGTGCAGAGCAATCCCACCTCTCTCAGTCTGTCTTTGTAGAAGAGGTATTCCAGCCCACGGATCATTTTTGTTGTGGCCTTCCTCTGGACCTGTTCCAACAGGTTTGTGCCTGTCTTATGCTGGTGGTTCCAGAGCTGGTCACAGTATTCCCAAGTGATGGCTCACCATAGTGGAGTGGCAGAATCGCTTCCCTTGACCTTCTAGCCATGTTTCATTTGATGCACTGCAGGATATGGTTGGCCTTCTGGGCTGTGAGTGCACATTGTTGGCTTCTGTCCAGCTTTTCATCTACCATTACCCCCAAGTCATTCTCCACAGAACTGCTCTCAATCCACTCATCTTCCAGCCTGTATTGATTGCTCCAAACTAGCTGCAGGACCTTGTACCTGGCCTTGTTGAACCTCATGAGGTTCACACAGGCCTGCTTATCAAGCTCATCCAGGTCCCTCTGGATGGCATTCCATGTCTGGAGTGTCAGCTGTACCACTCAGTGTCATCTGCAAACTTGCTGAGGGCACACTCAATCCCCCTATGTCATTGATGAAGTCAGTTAGCACTGGTACTGGTAGGGACCCCTGAGGGATAGCTTTTGTCACCGGTCTCCATCTGAGTGTTGAGCCATTGACCACTACGCTCTGAATGCAACCATCCAACCAGTTCCTTGTCCACTGAATAGTCCATCCACCAAATCAACCTGTCTCAAATTTGGAGAGAAGGATGTTGTGGGGGATGTTGTCAAAGACTTTGCAGAGGTCCAGATAGATGACATCTATAACTCTTTCCTTGTTTAGTGATGTAGTTGCTCAATGACAGAAGGCCACTAGGTTGTTTAAGCAGGACTTACCCTTGGTGAAGCCACGCTGGCTGTCTTGTGTCACCTCCCATGGGCCTTAGCCTAGCTTCTAGGAGGATCTGTTCCATGATCTTCCCAGACACAAAGGTTAGGTTGACAGGCCAGTAGTTCCCAGGGTCCTTCATTCCACCCTTTTTAAAGATGGGTACAATGTTTCCACTGTTCCAGTCACCAGGGACTGTTTTCACTGTTCCAGTCACCATGGCAGTCATCATGACTGCCATGAATTTTCAAATATGAATAAGTGGCTTGGCAAATGCATCAGCCAATTCCCTCAGGACTCTGGGATGCATCTCATCAGGTTTCATGGTTTTACATATGTTCAAGTTCCTCAAGTGGTTGCCATCACTGCCTCTTAACTCACTGCTTTGGGGTACTGTATATGTGACAATTAAAACATAACACCATTTGTTGTACATGGTATTATTAATTTTTTTTTTTTTTTGCTACTTTAATCTCATAAATTATTATTTCTTTTCTATTGCTGCAGAATTGGTATGTTCTTTGACTAATTTCTGAATACATTCCATAAGCTACTGGAGTCTAGTAGCTGTTTACTTCAGAACAGTCTTTATGTTATAGTTGATAAATCTGTTACTAGTGACCAAATATAAAGCATTATTTAAACATCTTGTAGTAGCCTCTTAAAATCAACATAGTGCATATTTTCAGTCTGTGTAGGTTGCTATGGTTATGCAGCACATGCAGCTTAACATGAAAATGAGGGGGTTTTGTATTGTAAATAAGGGAATCTCAAGGAATTTCAGAAACTTGTTTGTTTGGATAAAAAAAATCCAAATCAGCTGTATGGAGACTCAGTTCAAGTTTTAAAGCATGAAAACAACAAATTATATGCTTTTGAAACTATCTTTCTAGACTAACCCTAACCGAAACAATTTAAAAATTTGATGCAGTGAACAGAATCACAGAATAGTAGAGGTTGGAGATAACCTCTGGAGATCATGTAGTCCTATCCCCTTGTAAAGCTGGTTCACATAGAGCAGGGTTGCACCTGTGTCCAGGTAGGTTTTCAATATCTCCAGAGAAGGAGACTCCACAACCTTTCTGAGCAGTCTGTTCCAGTGCTCCATTACTCTCACAGTGAAGTTTTTTCTCATGTTCATATGGAACTTTCTACATTCCAATGTATCTGTTGCCCCTTGTCCTATCAGTGTGCACCACTGAAAAGAGTCTGACCCCATTCTCTTGACCGCCACCCTTTAGATATTTATAAGCATTGATAAGAACCCCTCTCAGTCTTCTCTTCCACAGACTAAACAGACCCAGGTCTCTCAAACTTTCCTCGAAACAGAGATGCTCTAGTTCCCTAATCATCTTTGTAACCCTTTGTTAGACTCTCCCTAGTAGTTCCCTGTTTCCCTTGAACTGAGGAGCCCAGAGCCGAACACAACACTCCAGATGTGGTCTCACTAGGAGAACCTCCTCAACCTGCTGGTCACAATGCACCCCAGGATACCACTGGCTTTCTTGGCTACAAGAGCTCACTGTTGGCTCATGATTAACTCATTGTCTACTAGGACTTCTAGGTCCTTCTCCAAGGAGTTGCTTTCCAGCAACCCCTAACTTAAACTGGTACATGGGATTAATCCTCCCCACGCAAGGGTTGAACTTCATTAGGTTCCCCTTCTCCCAACTCTCCAGCCTGTCCAGGTCTTGCTGAATGGCAGCACAGACTTCTGGTGTCTCAACGGGAGGGTCCTCCTGCTTTTGTATCATCAGTGGTCTTGCTGAAGGTATGCTCTATTCCTTTATACAGGTCATTGATGAATGCATTGAACAAGACTGGACTCAGTACTGACCCTGGGGAACACTGCTACAGGTGTCCAACTAGACTTTGTGTTGCTGATCACAACCCTCTGAGCTCTGTCAGCCAGTTAGTTCTCAATCTACCTCACTGTCCATTCACCTAACCCATGCTTCCTAAGCTTATCTAGATGGCTGCCTATGCTCAGGCTTGCTAGGATAAATATGTTGATTTGAATTTTTTTCTAAGTTGAATGTATGCCCTTTAAGAATGTTTCACTTTTGTGTGCTACAGTTTTAACAGTAGATGTTGGTGCAGAAATCTTTCAGTATGTGATGATGCTTCAGTGTTAGTACACGTTTTAACTGGGAGCATGTTGTGTTGTTAAGTAAGCAGGTGAATGAGACAGTACTGAAATCCAGGGTGTTTTGCTGTGTTCACTGCTTTCTCTATTATTTTTTAGTAGATTTTAACACCTTCCCAGTTACTTTCTCCTTTATATATTTCTCAGTTGCCTCATTTTAAAACACGTGAGTTGACATTAGGCAGGCTGTGAACATATTAATTAGCTGGGTATAACTGGAGGAACTCAGTAAAAACCATACTGAAAAGTAACTTGAGCTTGTTTTATTTCATCCTTAAAACTTCTATAAAAGCTCTTTTCAATTTTGTGTAACTCTAGTCATTACTATACTTCATGCTGACGACTGTCATTGATCTAGCAGTGATTATTCAATGATGTTCTTGGGAAATTCCAGCGAAGCATGTACCACTTCTTCACAGAAAAGAAGAGCTCTGCACTCTGGTTTCTTTTTTTTATATATATATACGTTTAGTTCTGAGGTTGGAATAGTGATTTAAGACTTTGTACATATAACAGTAACTTAATACTTCAGTAAGTATTGAGATTCATGCAGTTAGGTAAGTAAATGAAACAGTAAAGTGTTTGCACAGTTACATTCAGAGCTTAATGCCTGGGCTATTTTGCCAGTAATGAGTGTCTGAAGTAATGTAATATAAAAACTTGTAATACAGTATTGCTTCAGTCAGAAGTCAAGAAGCCAGTATTTTTCTTTTTTTTTAGTTCAGGAGTATTGTCAGTCCTTCCTAATTCATAAAGTGTCTAATGCTAAAGAATATAATCACAAGTAGCATTTACTGAAAAATCTTGTATGCTGATGGGACTTTTGTGCCATGTGTACAGGCAGGGAGCTAAAAGATTAAATTATATAAGTTTTCATTTCAAGGTCTGACTGCTTTGTTTGTATATTATCATCAAGAATTATGAGTAATACATCTCTTAAGCCAGAGCAATTGGAATGAGATTTCAGCAGCTTAAATGTTATAAATTGTAGCTGAACACAACAGAATATGAAGTTTGAAGTGCCTCATCAGAGATGGGCTGAACAGCAAGAGCAGAGAAAAAGTTCTGAGTCATGGAAGTAAGCAAAAAAGCCCCTGATGAGTATAGGTGATAAGTTTAATAGCATGAAAAAACCTTGGAAAACAATTTTCTACTTAAAAAATAGTTATCTGCTTGCTGATCAGCAAGCAGTAACTTATTCTCTTGTAAATCTTGACTGTACAGACAAAACAGCTAGCAATTTTGGGGTTAACATGAAACAGAAACAACCAAACTTTCCTGACGTGACCTTAATGCAGTGTGAAGAGATGTATATGCCACTGTTGTGATGACAGCAAAAAGAGGGAAGCGGTAATCAATTAATTTACTAAAAAATGGTGTAAGGTTTGGGAGGTGGAATGATATTGAAGAGTGGGAAGACATTTTTAACAACTGTTCCTCAGAACAGTTTGGGAACAGTGAGGCCAGGGAAGAATTTACAATAGCAATCAAGACACATCTGTGATGGAGGCAGAGGACTTGCCTGTAAGAACCAGGAGAGGTCTGGCTCTTAATGTTTTGTGTCCATATACAATGGTAGAGTTTCTAGGAAACAAGATGATGTTAGGGTAAGGCACTAGCCAGAGGTAAGAGGGGAATGACTACACCAGCTATTTTGAGAGTGGTCATTTCAACGAAGACAATTTAATCCAGGATTTTTCTCTGGTTCAAGAGGTTCCAGAGTTTAGTCCAGTCTGCCATTGTTCTCCGAAGCAGCCTCCTGATTACTGCAAGTCCTTCAGAAATCTGAACTCTGTCTCAATTGCAGTAGACACTTTGCAGATGTAGTTTTGATGTATAAACATCTTTGACTTCTGAGTGCTGTTTGGCTGTTCTGGATACACAAAAAAAAGAACCACAAGGGAAGAAACGAAAAATGTCAGGTTTGGTATGTTCAAGAAAATTTTGAATTTGAATGACAGGATCTTTCAAAGGGTTATTCTGAATTAAGAAATTTTGCCTTGCCTCAGTTCCTATCTTGTATCGTAGGAGTAGTACTTCATTTCATGTAGTCAGTTTTTTCTAAGCTGTGTAAGTATTTGGATCAAAAATCTTTATTGAATATACTTGCAAAATATGTATCTAGAGCAGAGTAGTCCCATCCCCCCGGGATTGTCCTGATACTAACTCGGGATAACGATGAAAGTCCTTAGTGGATCATAGTTTTTTTATATCACTCTAAGTTGTATCAAGTATCTGTATTTCAGAATTAAAAATAAATACTTTTAAGCTATTTTTGGATAATGCAATGTGTGTAGGGTTCTGAAACCTTATAAAATAATGTAGGGAATTTTTTGAACCATTTTAGAAAGACCTGAAAGAATCTTTTTAAGAGCAAAGTAAGTTCTGCTTTCAGTAAGAGCTTTTTCCCTTCCTTAAAACATTACCTGTTAGTTTATATAGCCTGTATTTAGTTAGTGCTGTCATTATTGTATTCTGAATAATTTCAGCTTCTTCAGAAGATCAGAGTATAACTGTAAGATCTTCAGACATCTAAAAAATATGCTGTAAAGAGTTACAGCATGACCTTTTGTTTTCTACTGCATAGATATTTTGCGTTGCAAGGAGCACATATACTTCTGAAAGTGGACACTTTCTTCTGTTTCCTTTTGATACTTTCTGATACAGAATGTAAGTAAGCCTTTTACATTCCGTATTCAATTCATATGCTTTTATTTGTCTATTTCAAGTTTGTTCTGGTGGCTCTGTGCTCCTTATCACTGAACTCACCCACTGTGACTCGTTTTATTAATTGGTCAATAGGGATTTTCATGTCTTCTAAGAGTTCTGTGTGTCAGAAGGAGAAAGTAAGTATATAGTGTTGGAATTCACATAGCAATAAATGCTGGTAGAAAACAGACTAATCTATCATTTACCTGATGAAGCAATTGTATAAAGCTTTATAAAACTTAAACCATTGCATTCGTTGTATGATTCCTTATCTAAATTAAGTCTTTGTAGGTTTCAGATGTAGTGTCCAGTAAGTCATAATGTTAGAACCCTTTAAAACAACTTGCAACATCTTATAATGGGCCAGGGAGAGACTTAATAGTGTGTTTGAGGTGTAAATACTGATTTTTGTGTAATGACAGCTGGAAGAGAGAGGTAGTATCCTACCTATTCCCAACTGGCTGGTCTGGCTGATGTGTGAAGAAAAACAATCATTCATGTCAGCAACACTCCTAAAGATCCTGTATTGCTGATCAAGTCTTATGGAACAGTGGTGTTGCCTAAATGTTACAGTCCCATATCACCTTTGGGAGACAATTCAAGTCGCCTGTTGCTCAGGTGATGGATTGAGAAGTCGAGAGGTGTGGTATTTTTTATTTTTAAAATTTTTCATCAGAAAGTGTTTATTCTCAGTAATGATCTGAAAGGGTAGTAAAATAGTTTCTGTTCAAGTTAGCCTGAGCCACATTTGCATGCACCAAGAGACTGGGCAAGGACCCCTTTGAAGTCTTCATCTAGCATACTTTTTAATACTAGGGGAAATTTCTATGGACCAGGGGAAAAAAAGTTTTGTTTCATTTCTTAAAGCATTAGGTAGGAATTGGATAGGAAATGATACAGGAAAAATCCATAAATAACATTTTCAAGAAATAGAATGACTCTTGTCAGCATACCTCATGGTAAGGAAATCTCATCAATCAGATCATTGTTACATAGTTGTAAGTGCTCATAAGACAACATTTAGCCCATCTGACTTTTCAGTAAAAGGTGGAATGTGCTGTTAGAGATGGTCTAAGCTAAGTAATTTAAAATGTCTCTGTGATGGAATGCATAAAAAATGTTTAAGGATGGACTAATCCAGTATGTGGTTTTATAGCAGATCCTGCAGTTGAGGACTTTTGAATGCTTCTGCTGAATGAGTTTGCTCTTGAATTACTTAATGTTAGAAAAGACTGTAAACGCTAGACCAAGCTGTGGGAGTACTAAATAATGCTGCAGACCAGTTGGTGGGCCTATCCATACATGTTACTGTGTGTATCACTGTGAATGTGCTTTCGGCTTCTTATAGCAGCTCCACTTACAATTCAAAAACAGACAGTAATTGGAAGTGGCACCACCCACACCTGCACCAGTTATCTCAGACTTCTGAAAAGAGTATCCCCCTGCGTTGTGGCACTGTTGAAAGGAAAGGGCAATGCATGGTTTTGTAACCTTGGGAATGTGAAACGGTCGATTGTGTGAGCTGTACAGGTATGATGATATCAGGAGGCTGGAAAAAAACCCTAAACCTGTAAGGCATTCAAAACCCAATAAAACTGTAGAATACCTTTTGCTGAGGCTAAGATCTATTATTTGAGAGGATTAAAAGATGACCTTGTTCTAATCTAAATATTTTTGGGGGCAAGACCCTTCTGACTGTAGATTGCTTTTTAATATATCAGAAAGTGATGAGATTCTGCAGTTGAAAGGTGAACATAAGACAAATTGAATCTAGAAAGGAGAAATAGATTTAACAGTGAAAGCAGGTAACCATTGAAGTGTCTTAGCTACCAATATGCTTGCTTTAACCTCCTTTGATCTTTGAAAAATTGTTTCTCTTGAACACCTTTGAGCTGCAAGGTTGACTTCCAGACTTCAGGCAAAAATATTGAAGTCACTTGGCCTGTTGTACCTAAGAGGTCAGACTTTGCAGTGTTATGGCTTTTAGAATATTGGAATCTGAGTTACAATATATGCTTAGATTGCTTGACCCAGCTTGCAGCTTGTATGCATCCCAATTATTTTTTTTCCATCCTCTTAATTTAGATAAGAAACATTTACTTTTGCTACTGCCCACCCATACAAATGTGTTAAGCTTCACAAGTTCAAGGCTTTAGAGTTGTTTTTTTTTTTTTTTCCTTTTTCCAGAGAATTGCAAAGGATGTAAAGTTATTCAAGTGCAAGTACTTAAAGAAGTATTCATTTAGTACCAGTATTATGCAATAAAATATGGAATGTTAAATGAGCCTCTTAAATGTTTGTTTAAAATTGTTTAGGTAAAGCAGAATTCTATCATAGCTTAAGACAGTTCACATCACTATATTTAAATAACTTTTTAGAGCAAGTAGGCCTGGAAGCTGGCATATTGACCCCAGAATATCAAAGTTTTTGATGTATGTCATGAATAAAAAATGGTAGCCTGAGGGGAGTGCACATGAAAAATGTTAATAATAAAAGGTACAAGTAGAATTAAACCTATTTAAGTCTGTTTATAACCTCTTATACAATACCTTGTCTACAACATTGCTGACCTGTGGCAGTTTGTTATACCTACACTTCACAAAACTTTCACACCCACTGGCTTACGTTTTTCATAAAAGTCTTTATAGAAACTTGAATACTCAGGCTGGTTCTAGTTTATTTTTTACTTCTGTATTTAAGTCTAAAACTTATATAAAGGACTGATTCTTACTCTGCAATTTGGAACAACCAATTAAAATTACATAAGGTAAGTGATCTGAAGTGACAATACGCAGAAAATTTAAATTTTCAGCTTTTTTTCCCCCCCCTTTCCCTCAAGTATTTTTTCAAACCAGGCAAAAGGTGCTGCCTAGGTGTGGAGAAAGTCCATAATAAAAATCAATCTAATGTAACTTTGGCTTTGACACTAGCACAGCAATGTACATGTCCATGAGGTTGACTTAAAATCAGCTCATTTTTCAGCAGGCAAAGCTGCATGTCTTATGACAAGAGTACCGAATGGCCCTCAGTCAAAAGATCCAGTGTGAGGTGGTCAAAAAATGCTGAAAGAAATAGGATATTTAATACAGACTGTAAATAGTTACTTCTTGATTGGTCAGGTGCAATGTGTTCAGCTGTCTTAGAAGGTGTGGTGAATAAGTCCCTCTCTAGAACCTGTAAAGATATAAATTAGAGTTTGTATCCACCTCACAGCCTTGAAACCATTATAAGGTGGAATGTGCATCACTACTGAAAACTCCCCAGGAGATGTGGAGAGAACATATTTGAAGAAGGTAAAAAACCCCAACACCAAAAACTCCGAAACCATAAGTATACAAGTCAGGTCTAAATTGCCCATTCCTTAAAGTTTCTCAAATTTTGCTCTGTTTCCTGGTTTGCTAGAAAATAAACTTTAAAACAACAATGTATACATTGCTTAATCCTAGTCTCATATGGTTCAAACCTTAATAGATGTTTTTTTGATGCCATTTTTTTAAATTACTGAATTCAGCTTGATTTCTTACTGAAAATACTGAACCCAGCTTCAGCTGAATAACCAAAGAAATTTGGTAAAAAAAAAAATTACGAGCTTTCAACTCCTGATTAATACAGTTAGCTTTGGTTCAGTAAAGATTTCTGATGAACAAGTTTACTTTTCTAGAACAACTATCGTTTGATCTTAATTATGTATATATTACGTGATTGTTATTATAAAACTGTTCCAAAGAAAGCTGAAGACTCTAGTAGCAGGAATTTGTATCTTAATGTAAAGCTCTTAAGAGGGAAGTTGACATGTCTAGTAAGAAGCTTAAAGAGAAGGGCTTTCCACGATTATAGTAGTTTTTGTCTGTACTGAGTGTGTTCATTTGTATTTCTGTCTTCTACAATATGTTGTCTTGTCATTATTCATTAATAACTGTCACAATATTAAGTGAAAAAAAATTTAAATGGAATCCTGTCTTTGTTTATAGCTTACAATTGATTTATCCTGTTCCTAACTTAGGTTATACTAACACTGAGCAAGCATGGCACTTTGTTCCAATGTTTCCTCATGTTTCTGTCAACCTGAAGGAAGCCTTGGGGACTAACTGTTCTGGAGTGCAAGGGGCTCAAACTTATTTAGTGTAATAGACTACCAACAACCATGGATGTGCAGACCATGTGGAGCCACATGGACATGACCTGTTGGGAAACAAACCACACTGCAGAATAGCAGAGCATTATAGCTGCACTTCATAGATTGGTGTAAATGAAATCTCTGAAAAACGTGGCTTTTGTTTATGCCTGAAAGCATTTATAAGTTTCTGCCTTGAAAACTGGATATTTATAGAGAAAAGTTACCTAAATCTTAAAAGACTCAGTTTATATTAGTCAAAGCAAGATCCTAGAGTTTACTTCTCACAGCGTTTGTCAATCTGTTGGGCAAATAGTTCAGAGTAGTACTTGACCTAACAAGTTAGTAAGGCATGGCTGTTACACTTCCTAGAGGTGAAACTGGCAAGCAAAATGTGCTATGGTTTAGCCAACTCTTGCTGCATTCTGACTTCATAAAAAAGACTACTCTAAACTCAAACTCAGAATATAATAACTTTACAGAAGCAGGATTTTTCTTATAGCAGGATTTTTCTTATATTTTTCTCTTTTTTTTTTTTAATAGTAAAATTTAATGGTTCCAGACTTATCTCTTCTATGTAATGTATGTGGTCAAGGCATAGCTTGATATTGATCTATACAGAGTGAACAATACTGCTGTATTTAAGGAAAAAAATAAATAAATCTAGTTTATTTTTTCCTTTTTTCTACTGTCAGTTGGCAAGATTTAGAGAGTTCTCTAGCTCTGTTTCAGAGAATGTAAGAAAATTGAACCTCAACCCTACCCCTGTCCACCAACAGTCAAACTTCCTAAATTTACAGTCTTGTTGCACTGTAACAGATGTTTGTTGAAATCAGCTAACATCCATAGCTGAATTAGTTTCATAGCATAAAAATACTTTCAAAGTCTTTGCAAGTAAGTTTAGAAGGCAATTGGACTCTTATTTCAGTGCAAGACTTCAGGTTTCCATTGTGTGGCTCTCATGACGCCAGTGTCAGAAGTTCTAGGCTCCTCTGTTCTCAGAGCCTGGAGTGCAGCTCTTCAGTTTTGTGAGACACTCTGCTGCATTTTGTGTTAGACTGAGTGCTGGATGACTTATGAGGAGTAGTTTCCTTTAGGTTGTACTTGGAATACATTCTAAAATAGTATATAACATTTTACAACTGCCCTGTCACCCTTTATTTCCATTGCCTAGGTTCTTGTTTCAGCTTCTGCATGGCTGTCTTCTCTACCTTCACACGCATCTGTGTCTGTGAAAACACCTGATGAGTTCATCCATGCTAAAACTGATCACCCAGGTTCAGGGCCCTGATCAAGACAGAATAGATTTTCTGGTGTAGAGGGGGAGGGGTACAGCAGAAGCTCATTCTAAAATGAGAAAAAATACTTAAGTTGATTTTATGACTGCTTCTTTAAATCACTCTGCGGTCTCAAAGCGTTTATTAAACTACAGGTAGAAGTTGTGTTAGTACTTTAGAGACAGAAACAACTGTAATTTGGTAACTACCCAGTGACTGCTTCTAGCTTCTGTTCTGCACTTGGTAGCTAAGGGTGAAGCACTCTAACCTAATGGGCTGTTTGTGTGCTGACTAAGCTTTTGTCCACTGGCACTATCTGCTAAATAGGGCAGATAAAACTGAACTGCACCTCTAAATATGTTTAATAGTGTATCTCAAAGTAGTTAACTGAAATTCAAGTTGCTTAGTCTTATCTGTACCTACATTAAGTACACTCACATACTCAAGTAGGGATTACTCAGTGGTGTGCAAGTGAAGACACACCATTAAATGATGCGATTTTTGGCAAGTTGTCTCCTGTCTTTTGACTGCTGGTGCATGTTGCTGGGAGAGACTTGCCTATCTTGTAAGACTACTATCTACTGGGTAATGCGCTGAGTTGTGGCCAGCTAAAAAAGACAAGGTGGAACGAACACTTGGGGGATGCAGAAAGAGTAGAACTTCAAAAAGCAGGTGCAGCTGAGGAAAATGGGCTTACAAGCAAAGGCACAGACTTTAAACTCAACGAAAATTTGAGAGCTGTCAGAAACTGTTGATAAATGTAGTCACGTCCTGTGGAAATTAGCATGTTTCTTCTCTTTTCAGTCTAATTTTCGCCATTTCTTGTGTACATAGAAGAGCAAAGCTAAATCTTAACCTAAGAACATACTGCAAGCCAAAATAATTAGGCCAAATAACTTGGTTTTAAACTCACTGCAAAATATTCATAAGTGCTGAAAAGTAATTTTTACAATTAACTTTTTTTATACAATTGTCTTACTACAGAGCCTAAATAGTCTTTAAAAATGTGATTTGAGCACTTCAGAATATTTTCCTGTTTAGCTAGTAATTATATAAAGGCAGGAGCTATTAGCCTAGTGCCTGCCTTATAACAAAAGGTTTCAACCAGCAAATGGATGATGAACACCAAGGCTAATGAATGATGTCCTCACCAGGAATACCAATAGCATCAGTCTATTGAATATAAAGGAGAAAAGATAAATTAAGTTAAAATTGCATCATGGATTTTCTAAAGATATATGAGGTAAAAGTTCTAGTCATGTGTTTTAGAGCATGATAATTATTGATTTTTCTTGTGGTGGGAAAATGTCTGGTTCAAATACATTGTTAGTTCTTACAGCACAGAAACATGACCATGAAAGGTTTTTGGGTTTTATTCAAAGAAAAAGACAACTGTTAGTACAGCATTCTGGTTTCTACACCTGTATGTTTTATTCCTCTGTGGTTTATAGTGTGTCCATCTTTTTGTCTGTTCAGAATGAATTTACACAAGGCATCTTTAAACTACCTGGAATGCAGTTTTGGTATGAGATATTATAACCAGTATAGTAACTAATATGTTCCTATGGAGCTATTCCCTCATTATTATTCTTCATATTCAATACTGGAAGATATTGGATAAGCTTCATTTTTTCTCAGGTTACCTGAAAACCTTTAAACTGTTAGAGTGCTTCAAACCGGGTATAGATTTATGCTAGATTACCAGAGTTAGAACAGAATTTCAGCCACTAATATTTAAGCTTTCTTAAGAAGAACTTGAAAAAAACTTTATTATGAAGACACTTAGCAAAATCCTCATGCATTTTTCAGATCACAAAGGATAAAATATATATATATATAAAAAATTTAACAAATCAGTAGCTGTATAGGTGATATTCAGTGCAAAGTGCTGCTATGTTTCTGTAGAAGCACTTCACATCAAGGTTTATAACATCTGGGAATAGGGAGCCACTGAGCTTCAACAAAACACTCTAGGGCAGCACTGCAAGCAAGGGACTCATGAGCTGGGGTGGAGGATGTGGTTGTATGGATACAGGCAAGCATGGGCACCAGCATCCCAGCAAGGTGGTTGTCTCCCAGAGCTGTGCTTTCAGTCAGGATCCAAAATCTAGGACCGTCCCTATTTTGGTTAAACATAAAGGACTACTCAGAAAGTCTTTTTTTTTTTGTCATTTCGAAAGAAGTCATACATCTTTCAAGATGGAAAGATAGTAATTAGGGGCATGACAAAAACATACATTTCCTATGGTTTTTCTTCACTGCTATTTCAGGTGTGAAAGGGAGCAGGAGAAACCATTATGAAGAATACAGTCTATACAGCATATAAAGTCTTTGTCAAGTTGTAGCTCTTTTTTCACCATACTGTTTACAAAACAAATGGGTCACTGAGTTTAATATGCTGTCAGCTTCTTCTTCCAAGCAGTAATGGATATTCTCTTCGAGATGCAAATCCAATGACAGGATGATACATTTGTTAGTTGAGACAAGTGAGAGCTCTGGATTGTGGAAAAAAAAAAAAAGTTTTTTTCTGTGATGGTAAGATAGCTCTTCAGCTTTTGATTGAAAGCTAGGAGAGAATCCAGGGAGATTTTTTTTTGTTGTTTCTTTTTAAGTAGAAATAGGAAAGCATGGAAGTGAGCAGTCTGAAATTATAAATAGTAAATATTCTGAATTCCAATAGAAAGTAAAGTGACCACAGTCTTAGTAGAGTTGTAGATCTGTCTTCACCTTTTCAAGCTGCCAGTAATTTTCCATTGAAAAAGGAACTGTTGTAAAATCTTTTCAGACCCAGACTTACCAAATGCATTTCCTATCTTAGTGTTTTTTTCTTTAATTTCAACATGAACAGTAGTGAATCACTTCAGCTGGCAGGCGTGGCAATGCCATAGGGCTTAGAAATGGAATAAAGTAACAAAAGGATCTCAACTCATTATCAGCTTTTATCAGCTGTGATACAGAACAAAATGTCATTGGTTTCAACTATGTTTGCACTCAGTCTGATATCACTACCCACAGGACATCTGCTGGGAGATTTAATTTTGTCACGCTGGTAAGTGTTTTTACCAAGGGAATGAGTTGAATGTATGCGGTTAATGATAGGACCCGTCTGTTGTTGTGCTGTCAGAAGCATCTTCTATCTAGATGTAAATATTTTATATAAGCTTAAAAAGACAAAGACAAAGCTGGTTTCTGCAGTTTGTACATACATCAGTGCAGCAAAGGGTGAACCATCAGCCACGTTTCTGTGGCTAGATTGGCTAGTGATGAGAAAAACTAGAGTAGTTTACTACTTGGAATGCAAGCACATTTCTGCTGGCCTCTCTTAAAGATGAGATCTCTGCAGGGAGAGACAAAGGGCCAGAGAGAGTAGAAGATAATAAAAAATGAAGAGTAACTTTTTATCTCCTACAGGTATGTTATGTGCTGTAATTGATCCTGCTCATCAGATTAAAAATTGAATTAGTGCATGACGGTAAAGGAAAATAGATACCAACTAAGTACAAAGACTTTCAATAGGAGATTCATTTGAAAAACAGTTAATAGTAACATGTTATTTGAACAAAGGAACAGCTAAGAAGTCTAGCAGGGAACAGCCTATGTTTCTAATTGACTCTTCCATGGTTTTTTAAGATTTGCCAATCAGAACACTGTGTATTACTGTTTATTAACTGTAGATCTGCTTTATCTTCTATAATCTTTAAAATTTTTGGCACTCGGATCTTTTGTGTACTCCAAAAAGCCTGGAAACTGAAATGACAGAAATACGAAGAAAAGCCCCAAACTCAAATTAACGTCCTTGGTTGTTTTTGTTTGTTTGGGTTTTTTTTGTTTGTTTTTTAATTTTATTTTATTTATATGAAATTATTATTTTTACCTTTGCCAGTTGTACCTGGAAAAATAGTGATCTTTGTTGCTAAAATGTGAATTTCAGGGTATTTTTGGTTTGTTTTAGTCACTAGCAATTTGTCGTCATCTTGTAAGGGCATCTGGGTTGCTGAAATTTGAGTTCAAAGGCTATGTGCTTGGATCATCCAGACTACACAAGTTATTTTTAGGCAAGCCCTGTGTCAGTAGGCTAAAGGGAGATGTGCACCACGCACTTCAGTGGATTCCTGGGTGCACAACAGCTGTGCTAGCAGTGATTAAATCCCTGTGTGTGCTGCAGAGGAACACATTCTGGAAAGCATATTGAGAAGGAGGCTCCAGTGCCACTTCCTCCCTTTCAGAGGAATCGCTGTAGCTGATACTTGGCTATTACCACTGTCATTTTCTCCTGCAAAGACATCTTGTCTTCACAGTAAAACAGCACTCCCAAGCTTCATTTGTGACTTTTGATGAACTGTTGAAAAGCTCTTTCCTTCTAAAACAACTATTTTGTCTTGAAATAGAAAGTGTTAAGGAGGGTTTAAAAAAAAAACGCAAATATAAACTCAAGAAAGCTAGAACCTTGATAGTGGTACATATTCTTGTATTGTTTCTTTCAAGAATGTGCAGTACTATGGATAGAGCAAGTGGAATTCTTTCATGTCTTCTCTAGACCAGTACAGATACAACCTGAAATTATTTTTCTTACTTTCCTTTTATGAAACTGAAATTCATAGCCAAATTAAAGGTAGTTTCCCACATCTTCCTTTCCAACCCAACTTAGTAATTAATGTTAAATGACTGACTTTAAATACTTTCAACCATCATACTTCCCTAAGACTGATCACTGTGTCGTGTTTTGCATTGTTGTAAGGTCTTCATTGGTATAAAATCATGTTCCTTCTTTTTTCTTTTCTTGCTCTCTGGAGAGACAAATGTATACAGTCTGATAGACAAAGCACAGAAGGCGTTGAAGAGTCTATTTGTGTCATCGGCCTTGTTTCTTTTGTTTTACTTCATGAAGACTTTTGGCATGTGCTTTTCACTTCTGAACGTAAAATATGGCTGGTTTTGGCTTTGCCTCTGGTCCTTTTCACTCTGTCCTAAGATATCTTCATGTCTCTCTAGGATATTACCGTAACTGCTATTTTTGTACGTGATTTTTTTTTTCCCCTTCCTCTGTGGTTTGATAGGTAAAAGATTTTGCTTTTATTGTTAATTTCATGCATTCCTGATGGGGAAGCGTAGGCCTCATTTTAACTTCAAGTTTTACTTGGTTATTTATTATGCCTTTTCATGCAGGGTTTGGATGAATTAATGTTTGTACGAGTGACATGTCAGGAAGGATTCTTTCCATGGCAATCCTCTGGGGAGTTCACTAAATCTGATGTGAAGACTGTGATATTTTCATGCTCAAGTATTCTGCTTTATGACAGATGCTTCCTCTTTCTTTCTCAATTTTCATTTTTTTTTTCTTTTGTGAATGTTGTTGTGTCCTCTAAAAGTCCTGCCAGAAAGTTCACGTTGTTAGCAGTAATGTTACATTTTGCAGCATCCAAATGTGTAGTAATTTGCTCAAAGTGCTCAAGCTGTTTCTTATGGATCTGTTGAAAGTTGAACTTTTTTGTAGCTTTATAAGGCTACAAGCTCAATTTCTGAACTGCTTAAGCTCTCTATTTGACTCATGAAAGAGTTATGGAGTTACAGTATGTTTCTTCAGGTGATGTGAACATGTTTTCTAGTAGTTGAAGGACAAGGGTTCAATTACAAACGTGTAATGTTTTTTAACATTTTTTTAAATTTTTTAAACAGTAGCTTCTACTGAATCTCTACTAAAATGGGCCATGGTAATCTCTGCTACACAACACTTCAAACAAGTAAATCAACCTTGTTATCTTGGTTACAATTTTCTTTTGGTCTGTACGATGTGGAAAAGTAATGTATGATTTGTCTGTTTCAGAACTGGTTCTATTATTTGTTTTATTTTAAAAAAAGCCACTGTAATCTCCATAATTTTCTGCTTAATTGTCTATTATGTAGCTGTACATATGTTCCATTTAATTTACTGCAAAATACAGAATTATAAATTAGTTGTTTTTTGAGGGGGATTCCCACATTTAAATATATATTATCTGAAGGGGAAAGCTGAAGTTTCATGATTACGTATAAACAGGCACGGACAGCTAATAATCATAAGCTGCTGTTGTGTTAATAGTAAACCGAATCAAATCTATCACTGTTGCATCTTGATGGGGGGATGTGATATGTCCTTCTTAGCTCTGATATGCATTCTTGCTAAACTTATGAAATACTTTGCTTTACATAAAACCTGTGTCTGAAGTTAAACACGTCGCAGGTGAATTATAACATCTGAACATTTTGTAAACCTTAACTGTGTGTGTTGTGTCTTCTTTAGCAGTGATTATTGGTGGGAACTTTTGTCATGCAATTGAAGCGTACCTGGTAGCTACTTTTTTAAATGCATACATCAGGTTAATAGAATACTACTTAGTTAAAAAAGGAAGGAAAAAGCCACTAAGATTATCGTAGTAATACCAAACCTCACCTTCTTGCCTTCCCTACATATTGCCACAACTTCTTGTGAAATTAATCCTAAATTAACTCCATCACTGGGTATTGCCATCATTGACTCAAATGCTGCATTATTTCTTAAGCTGAGGTTTACACTTAAAAATTTGAGTTGTTTCCTAACGTTTCTTAAGCAATGTTACGTTCCTCACCTTGCCATAGACAACTGGAGTCAATCTGAATAAGTTGCTGTACATTCTTGCTTTTCGCTTCTACTTCTGAAGAATCGTGTCCACATTATCATGTACTACTTGTAATAGACTGTAATATTATTGTGGTTGAAGTAATGATGCTTATAAAACAAGTAACAGTCCCTGGATGGATTTAAATTTCTATACTGACTTCTCTGTTTGGCTATGTCATCGTTACTTGAGGGGAGCTATTTATTTCTAAGTCTTGTCTTCTGAAATCTTGCTACACTGTAAGTCTCATCTGCCTATCTACACTTAATCCTAAAGGTATTGATGGAAGATGTAAATTCATTCCCTCAGAAGGAAAAATACTTTGTTATTCTGTTTACAGTCAGTGAAATGTGGTTGCCTTGGGAATTGATCAAGGAGTTTTAGAAACATTAGCCATGACACGACACATGTTCACTGCAAAGTTGCTTTTTGCAATAACTGGATACAGAGCCAGCTCAAGGTTATTCCTTATTTTCTGTGAAAGTTGCAAGATTTTCCTTCTTTACAAGCTCACTGACAGTGTTTCATGACAGTTAAGGCTACTTCATAACAGTGTCTGGTGACAGGTTCTTGATCCAGTATTACCTTGAAGTAAGGGGTTTTAAAAACCATGGGCATGTTTTAAGAAACAAAGCCCCAGCAGGGCACACTTGCTAATCCTATGTCTATTTCATGTAAAGTCTATAATATACTTCATATCCATGTTATTAAATACCTACATGTTGGCTGTAATGTCTGTAGCTTTCTTTAAAAACTCCTGCCAGGTGAGGCTCCAATACATAGTGAGGATGAGACAGTGGGTCCTAGCTGAGACCCACTTTCTTAAGCTGTTGCAGAGAAGCTGACACCAGGTAGCTGTTATTTCACAAGAGAGATGAGAAGCCCTGTTGCTTGAGCCATCCTCTCATTGGTGCCTTGGGATGTCAGGCACTAAGTTAATCTACAGGAAGCATTATTGATTGTAATGTTTGGTTGGGGTTTTATTTTGTTTGTTTATTTGTTTTTGTGGGTTCTTGTCTTTGGTTTTGTGGGATGTCTGTTTGATTTTTGTTTGGCTGCAGCTGATAGAACTTCTCTTAGGATGTTAACCTGGCTGTAGAGGGTCTCTTCCTCTCCTTGGTACTAGTAAGGCTCCAGAGGTGGCCTGGGGCAGTGTTCTTGGCTGCAGAATAAGGGTATGCCTCTCCTTGAGAACGAGCATATAAAGCAATACTCAGAGTATTCTTATGGAGCTGACCTGACAAATTGACATGAGAAGGGATCATCTGGATTGAAGAAAATGTTTATCATAAAGGTATCTTTCTTCTTTAGTCTTGTTGCATGACTTGCAGTTTATCTTATGCATATGAATACAGGTATGTTTTTCTGCTGGGACGTGTTGTAAACAACACAACAATGAATCTTCTCTTGCCTGCCGAAAAGGTCTTGCTGTGCCCTATCTGCAGTTCCAGTTAAATTCTCCTAACAGCAGCACCAGTTTTTAACGGCAGGCATTTGCTGCTGCTTGTTGGTGTATGCTACCAACTAAGATCTGTATCCCTGTGGAAAAAATGGTAGAAGTAAGGTCAAAGACTCAGGCAAGCCAAATATAGTGAGTTTTTTTGTAGTCTTGCTGATTCATAGTGACACTGGAGGCTAATTCCTGATGTGTCATCTGTGACATAATTGCTGCATAACAAATGTATCACATTCACAAGGTCTGGTCCTCATGGAGGATTTCAACCACCCTGATATCTGTTGGATGAACAGCAAAACAGGGTATCAGCAATCCAGGAGGTTCCTGGATTGATGATAATTTCCTTCAAGTGGTAGATGAACCAAGGAGAAAAGGTGCCGTGCTGGACCTTGTTCTCACCAACAAACAAGGGTAAGAGTAGGCTCAAGTACAGCCTTTGCAGCAGAGACCACAAATGGTGGAATCAAAGATCCTTAGGGTAACAAGGAGGATGCACAGCAAAGTCACTACCCTGGACTTTAGGAGAGCAGACTTTGACCTCTTCAGGGATCTGCTTCTTAGACTAGCATGGGATAAAGCCCTAGAGAGGATGGAGGCCCAAGAAAGCTGGCCAATATTCAAAGACCACTTCCTGCAAGCCCAGGAGCAACACGTCCAAACAAAGATGAATGCAGGCAAGAATGCCAGGAGGCCTGCATGGATGAACAAGGAGCTCCTGGACATATTTAGATGTGAAAAGAGAGTCTACGGAGAGTGGGTAAAAGGACAAGTAGCCTGGGAGGAAAACAAAGTTGTCTCAGCAACCAGGGATCAGATTAGGAAAGCAGAAGTCCTGACAGAATTGGATCTGGCCAGGGATGTCAAGGGTAACATGAAAAACTTCTACAGGTACGTCAGTGATAAAAGGAAGGCTAGGAAAGATGTGGGCCCTCTCCAGAAGGCAATAGGAGACCTCATAATGAGAGATATAGGCAAGGCTGAGGTACTCAATGACTTCTGTGCCTTAGTCCTCGCCAGCAAGGGCTCTAGCCACACTGCCCAAGTTGTGGAAGGCAAGGACAGGGACTGGGAGAAGGAATATTTTCCCACTGTAAGTAAAGATCAGGTTTGAGGCCATCTAAAGAACATGAAGGTGTCAAAAATCCATGGGACCCGACAAGATCCATCTGCAGGTCCTGGGGAAACTGGCAGATGAAGTTGCTAAGCTGCTTTCCATCGTGTTCAATAAGTAATGGCAGTCTGGTGAAGTTCCCACTGACTGGAGAAGGGGAAACATTACCCTCACTTGCAGAAAGGGATAAAAACAAGACCTGGGAAACTACAGGCCAGTCACACTCACCTCTGTGCCTGGCAAGGTGATGGAGCAGATGCTTCTGAAGTCTCTGCTAAGGCACATGGAAAATGAGGAGGTGATTGGTGATAACCAACATGGCATCACCAAGGGCAAACTGAGCCTGACAAATTTAGTGGCCATTTATGATGGAGTTCCAGCATCAGTAGATAAGAGGAGACCAACTGATATTGTCTACCTGGACCTGTGCAATGTGTTTGATGCTGTGCCAGGTGACATCCTGGTCTCTAAATTGGAGAGACATGGGTTTGATGGATGGACGCTCAGTAGATAAGGAATTACCTGGATGGCTGCACTCAAAGAGTTTGCACTCAATAGCTCAATGCATAAATGAACACTGGTAATGAATGGTGTTTCTCAGGGTTGCTTCCGGACAGGTGCTGCTTAAGATCTTTGTCAGTACCATGAAGGGGTTCTTCAGCCTGGAGAAGAGAAGGCTCTGGGGAGACGTTATTGCAGCCTTACAGTATCTGAAGGGGTCCTACAAAAAAGCTAGGGAAGGGACTTTTTACAAGGGCTTTTAGTTACAGGCTGAGGGGTAATGGGTTCAAACTGGAAGATGGTAGATCTATATTTGAAATAAGGAAGAAGGTCTTCACTATGAAGGTAATGAGACGCTGGAAGAGATTGCCTGGGGAAGTTGTGGATAATCTATCGCTGGAGGTGTTCAAGATGTTGGATGGGGCATTCAGGTGATGCAACACGGTCTTTGATATGTAGTGATGTTCTTCAAACAGAAATATTGTCCTGAAATGCAGCTGAGTTAATACATCATATACTCTTGGAGGCAGCCGGCTTGAGTAACAAAAAGCTACTGGTAAGGCTGTCACTCATGTTGTATAGTATGTACATCCTGTATAGTAAGTCAAGATAGTATGGTATTATCTGGCTTTGTTATTACTACATTAATTTTTTCCCTTCAGATGCATCAGTATTGCACCAAGCCTAACAGGTTTATGTAACCCCATTGGTTGGGCCACTCCACAGTAAGAACCACTAGATAATCGAAAACTTGCCGATATCTAGATAATTACTAGTAAGCTGTCGAGTGCAGCAATCCCAATTAAATGGTACCTTTGATGTCTGCCTTGTGGTTATTTCAAACAGAGAAAGTTTTCTGTAGTGACTGAAGCTGAGTTCCAGAGCAATGCTGAACCAGGAATGCAAAGTTAGGGAAACTCTGCTGGATTATGTAGACCTGTAGCTTGGGTGGGTTCCCCTTGCCTGTTGCTGCCTCAGTGTTGGTTGCTGCTCAAGCAGTGCCTGCAACAGCACTAAACCCCTGTCAATTGATAAACTTGGTCTCTGCCAGTACAGTAAATTGTGGTTTATTGTCTGTACTAGAAGACAGAGTGTTCCCTGGCATGATTTTGGCACCTAACAACTGGCATGATCTTGCAAAAATATGCTGTCGCAGCTCAGGACTGAGCATGGGGAGGGCCATTTTCAACAGGCATTTAGTGAGATTTGGAGCCAAAGGGAGTTTTCCAGCATAATTGTATGATCTTCTGTGCCAGCTAGCATGTTTAATTTATGTCCCTGGGTATGTTTGATTTGCTAATGTAGGCAGAGCCTTTTCTTGTTATATTTCTAACCTTTCCCTAATAAAAATAGAGATTTAAAGTTCAAAGTATTTTCAGACTACCTGAGACTCCACTGAGAGATTAAACTTATCTTTTTGACAAGTTGGATTATGGGTACATAAAAATTTCTGGTCAGTTGTGAATGGAAAAAGTCTCAGGCTGAGAACTGCACAGTCCCTGTACAGTTGTATTTTCTCTTGTCTTCTGAGCATGTGGCATACATGCTCTTCCACTACACTGAAGTGCACAAAATAACTGATTCTTGAGAACACTCAAGAATTTCATTGATATGACTGGAGACTGAAAAAAGATGAATCTTTGGCTCTGAAATGACTTTTCTACTTAACTCAAGATTCATTATTCTTTCAAAATCTTGTAGAAATAAGTGTGTTGCTAGTCTTCTTTTTTTTTTTTTTTTTTTTTTTTTCCTTAGAAGCTACCTGTAGCGTGGCTTTGTAGGAACCATCCCTGTTTTGTCTGATCTTGATTTCAGAATGTGTTGATTGGAAAACAGGAGTGGGTGCTTAGGTCAGGTGAGGCTGCTAATATATCCATGGCCAGTAGGTCTCTTGAAAAGAGAAGAGCTGCTTGGTAGTCTGAAGCATGGTATGCATGCTGTCCGATCATGCATGGCTAGGCAGAAAATTATGTCTTTCTCCTCATACAAAGGGGAGGATCAAAAAGAGATTTTCATTTAAATTTTTATTAGCTTTGTGAAAACAGCAGTCAGCAACTCAAAGCAGCTTCAGATTGAAAGACACAATTCCACTGAAAATATTTTTTTTCCCCACTTTCTGTTGATGAAATTTTCTACTATTTTGTTTCTCCCACAATTTCTGAAACTTGTGGGGATTTAGACTGAGTGCATAAAAACATAAGTTGTGTAGATGTTCTATTATTTTTGTTATATTTTTTTAATTAACCTGCTGAATGTGCATCTCCAAATTTAGAAATTTCCCAATTTTTTTCACTTGCAAAGCTGTTATGTTATGTGTCACTACCAGTAGGCTACCCTTCACTAGAGCAATATAGGGTATCTGCTAAGGGACTGCTGATAGAATACTGAAGAAGTTTTGAAGATGAATTAATTTTGTATGGTTGATTAAGTGCTTTTTAACTTGCAACTGTAATCAGATGTGTGTTATCCAATTTAAAAAGCCAATCCTGAATCAAGCTGCAATTAACCCACCTAGTGGTGCTTATGCTGCCTGGTTAAAACTTTTTTTTTCATAGATAATTGCATAATACAGCTAAGACAACTATGTAACAGAAATTAATTTGTTCAGTTTTTGATAGGAATATGCTTATTTTGTGATTAAATTATTCAGCCAATTATGTGTCAGGCTGTAAATGTGTGTACTGTGTAAACAAGTCAACATGCTTATGGTAAATACGTGTAGCACTCAAGTACTGAAGGTGGGTTACATTCCCTGTGAAAATGTTTGCCACCATGGTTTGAGAACTTTCGTACTTCTATCATTTGGACTGCATTTTTCTTTAATTGAATTGTATGAGTTCTCAGTTGGCATTTATTTTTCAGTTAGATGCTGTTACTACTGAAGACTCGAAGAAAAGGTTTGCTTGCTGAAAGGCTTACATACTTTTTCTGTTTATATTACCTGGTTTAGTCAAATATACTGCCCCTATCTACATATCCTGTCTTTCACAAGAAAAAAAATCAACAATCTGCTGCAGGCAGAAACAGTCTCACCTCGCAAAGTCCCAAAAGGTGGCCAGTATCATGCAGATGAAAATTTTTCCTTTTCTTTGTGAAGTTGCTCATTAAAGAATTCTGCAGTTATGACAAATTTTAATATTTCACATTATGACACTCACAAAGCTAGAGTTCTTGTCCTTGAAACCACACATTGTTTTACAAAAAAACATAGGTAACACATATACGTTTTGAAATGAGGAAAAGAATGCCTGAAAGACAGTTATTCAGAGCTTACACATAATTTGAGACTCACTTGACTTCCAGGAAAACAGACAAGGCCTCACTAAATCATTGTCTCCTCTGTGACACAGTTGGCCTTTTCTGCCTCAGCTTCACTGCTGTGGCTGCTGCTGACACAAAGTTGTTTTTACCACTCAAGAGTGATGGTGTAGTGAGGGACCAATATCCTGCCCCTGTTCATGATGTCATCTTCTTAGGGTGCTGGAGAGGTGATGCTTTTGTATATTTGATTTAAACATGCAGGTATGTTGCATAAAGGTAAAAATTCATTAGCTTGTGAACCTGTTAAAAAAAAAAAAAATCAGAAAAACTACTTATGAAAAATAGCTTTCCTACTGCGGTGCATCAGTGAACTCACAGACAGGGAGTTAGGTGATGCTCAGAAAGCATTGCAGTCAGCTGTTTCCTAAGTGTTTCTCCAAGTGATATTTATCAAAAAATAATGTTGTTTTCACCAAATTCCACAAAGTGATAGCACTTGACTTCAGTATCATTTGTGTACTGGTCTCATAAGTGGGCTGCTCCAAATCTATCCTGTATGCAAACAGACAAAGTAGATTTATCTCTTTTACTTGAGATTCTCACCTGTTGTCTTGCCTCTTCACTTTTAGGATAGATAGCATTTTTTTCCTTACCTTGTCTTATGAAATATGATATTCCTTCCTTATATAAAAATTACCTTTTCTGTCCAGTGTGTCTCTGCTTACCGGACCAAGGTGGACATGCTTATTCAGAAATCCAGATGGAGGTAGTGTTTTTAAATAGGCAGATGTGCAATGCTGACCTTTAGAAAACAATTCTCTCAAATGGAGCTCTGAAACTTGGTATAAAATATCGTTTCTCTTCGCTATTGCTGATGATTTGAAATGCTACGTATAAAATTCTGTGGTCCTGTGATGTGCCTCTATTTGTATCTTAGAAACAGGACCTTACTGTCTATAGATTTCCTGGAATTCATCCATTTATAATAGAAGCTGAATTTCTCATTGTGCTTTTTATATTTTCCTTTATACAAGGTGCATTGTTATCCCTGCTACAAAATAAAACAAAAAATTCTGGTTTCTAAGGAATGCTAAATAACACATACATTAATATATTCCAATTTTGTTATAACCACTTTTAAGTCGCACCTTCTTTGGTAGAGTCTTTGAGTATCACACCTGTGGATATATACGAACCCTGTAGTCAAGGTTATAATATTTCTCTCTGAGTAAACATTTCAGAAACCTTAAGTATTGGGATGTAGTTTTTGAAGCTGTATGGATAGGTTAGTAAAATTTTCTTGATTTTTCTTTAGATGATTGAGATTTTTTTTTCTCCAGGATTTTGATGATTGTTTTCTTTTCTATGTATGCATTTTTTCTTATTAAATCTGGTGAACTTCAGAAATGGCAGCTTTTCAAGCAGCTAGCCTGAGGGGTTTAATACAAAACAGAAAAAGAATAGTCAAAACTTTGCCTACTTATGTGAACTCATTGGAACGCCCTATGTGTTAGTTAGCTCTGTTGTGATTATAACTATTTACATTAGTCCAAATATTTATGTAATGCACAACTGTGAAAGTATGAGGTGCTAAGTAGAGAATGAATGTTTTCTTTACAAGAGAGGTGTTCAGCTCTTTGAGCAGATGAGGCCTGCATGTTTTTAGGAAAACAATTTCCTAGCTTTCAATTTTTTTTTTTAGGAAAACATGCACAACATTATCCCAAGGAAACATTTGTTCTTTCTTCTTTAATTCATGCATCTTATACTTGTCAGGTGGCCTTAAATGTGGAGCAGAAACAAAAGCAGCATTTGTAATGGCTATGAATGTATGTAATTCCTTTCTATGAACTGGAATGAACTTTCTCGTCTTCAGACTAGTCCCAGACATCAGTCTGAAAGAGGAGAAAAATCGATGTTGTTAACTGTTTAGCCATGGCCTCAGCTGTGACTCTGGGCATGTCAGCATCACCAGGGTGCAGGGCACAAGCCACGCTGTTCTCCTGAGGTGCTAATCTCACACCTTTTTTGGGTATAGTTTCACTGCAGTATTCTCTATTTCCGTGACTTAAAGACAGACTAACCAATAAATGTTTGTTAAAGAAAAAATAAATAATTGCATGTTCAGTGCACTAGAACTTTTTTTTTTTTTTTTAAAATTTCTTTTAATCTTTTATTGTCATGACTCCTAGTTACACTGTTCAGGCAATTATTCTAGTTTTATCATAGACCAGAAAACAAATTCCAATACTGGCAAACAGAATACATTAAAAAAAAAAAAAAATCTTTTTTAAGTCAGAAAGGAATAGAAAATACAATGAGCAGAGCAAGTTATATCCTATGGATAGTGTTTGTTTAGGGCAGATAGGCCTTCCCTTTCAACATTTTTGACTACTAGGACTCTGCTTTTGTGTTTTGTGTTCCCAGATACATGCCTAAACCTTGAAATGTTGCCTTAATAAAGCCATTTATATTTATCTGAATTAAAATGTCAATGTGAAAATACAACCATAAGGCACTGAGATATATCAATTGTCAGAAAAATAGGGATTAGATGGTACTTGTCATATGGAGATTGCCATGTTACCTGGTGGTTCCTGTTTCTAAAGATTCATGAACAGGCAAGAATGATAAGCTTTGTGTTTGAGTGAACACGTCATGCCAGCTGAGTGCTTCTGAGTTTTTATCACAGTTTTTACAGGTAACCAAAGCTCACAGCCTGAGCTCTGTTTTCCCCTTTGAGGCTCCTGGAATGGAAATCAAGTTCCACCTGCTCTGTGGGCAGGTGATGTTTGCAATAGGCCCTAATTGATTTGATGAGCCTATTCTGAAAGACAGAGAGATCTTTTAGGAATTCTGTTTGGCACTGTTTTCAAGCAAAATAGATTAAAAGGAATGCACTATTGTGGGACTTTTGCCATATTGGTAGACGTTGTTAGTTTCAATGAAGTTGACTGTGAATTCAAAAGAAAACTTGAGCAGACTCAGGATAAATTAGAATAAAATCAAAGACAATACTTGCAGGATGCCCTGTGAGGAAAATCTGTAAACTTCCGTACAGTTCTGACAGAGATATGGTTCTCGTGCTAGTGCTGCCAATAGAGAAGAAATGTGGGAACAGACATGCAGCGAGTGTGTTATACAAGCAGAATTGTGCTGAACCAGGCTGAATAATACCGTTCTCAATGGGATGCCAGCCAGCCCTTTAATGCTTACAGCTACTGCAAAAGCGCTTGCTAATCCGGTACTGGGAATTGTTTTTCTAAATCACATTGGGACTTTGATTTCATTGTGATAGAGCAAGGCAAGGGAGGCTTGTGTCTCAGACATGGGACAGATGGTTTGTCTGTTTGGAAGAAGGGTGCTTTGTAATGGTGTGTCATGCTGGAATTGCAGCTGACAATAGCCCACACGAGGACCAGCACCTTTAGAGAGGCACTTTGCTGTCTAATTCTTGGGCTCTGTTCTTACTTGGTAAAGCTGCTTACTACAGACCCAGGTACATCTGTGACTCTCTTAATTTCTGAAAGCTGCTCTTGAAAGCTTTTTTAGTTGCCATACAAAAGGGTAAAAGTTGTGTCAACACTGTATGGGAGAAAGAAGGAAACGAGCTAGTCTGGCCACTGACCCTATCAATTTCAGGGTTTGGCTGTGTCATCTGACCCTCCGCAGAAGTTGCATCAGAGAGTCAGTTTTTAAATGTTGTGGATAGAAATATGTCAGTTTCCTAAGTATTTAGGTGGCAAGGGGATGTAGCTGAGGGCGTGCATTCAGCTTAGCTTCATTTTTCACAAAATATCCACCCTGAACTATGTGGTGTTTTGCAGATCAACGGATAAATATGATGAGGGTGAGAGGAAGAGAGTTTCATTTAGTGACAAAATACGAGGCTGTACTTGTGATGCTTGTGTAGATGTATCTGAGTGTCAGAGTAGGAATTTCACAAGGGCAGTAAATGAAGAAAAGCCCACATTGTTCCCCACTGAGATTTCTGTTGTTAGGAGACTAGAGCACATTGAAAAAATACATAAAGATGAACTATTATTGGAGACAACTGAGGAGTTTTGTAATAATGTTGAGTGCATGTGGTAGTACTTAGCTCTGTGGATGACTGCTGCAGGAAATGATTTCTCTGCTTAGTGCAAGATAGAGTGCCTCAGTTCCTGTGGCTGTCTGGCAGGCTACCCAGGTAAAAGCATCTTGCATCAGAATCCATCTTCCATTCCTTTCTTTGCCTATTTTGTTGCTTTTTAATGCTAGCTTTAAGGGAAGGTGATCTTTTTCAAAAATGTGCAGCAACATAGCCCAACTAAATTGGGAAATGAAGAGCGAGGAACACTTTCAAACAGTTTTGCAGTGTCAGTCTAAGTTCTAAAAAAATGACTCCAAACGAAAAATCATTCCTAGTCATTATTTTTAAGATTAAATCTCCCTGGAAAAATAATCATAGACTTAAAATCTGATTTGATTGAAAGTTATTGAATTTAAACCTTTTAGCTTATAATATATGTTCAGCTTTCACTTTCCATCAATATGTGAAGTTCTTATTGATTAATAATTGATCTATTACCTAATTACAAGCATCTGTGAGAGAGTACTTAAATACAAAATACAGACTTCAAAATAATAAAATTAGAGTTTTAAACTATTAAGAAAAGAGCTAATATTTGGGATGTTGCCTCATTTCCTTATCAGGAATATGCACAACAACGTAAGATGAAATTGTAAGCATAAACCAAAATCAAACACATCTACCTGTTGAATAAAAAACAGTCTACCTAATATTTTTTATTTTTTTTTTAATCTCTGCCTTATGGTTTTTATTCATTTCAGTAGTGGGTAATTTCTTAGACCTCTGTTCACTTTACACCAACTCTGAATCCTCAGTTGCCCTTTTATCTGGCTTGGACATCTTTATCTTGTACTTGGGCATAGAATTGTACAGATAACTTCGTTATTCATTAAATACTATTATTGCTTTTAATTAAAAGTCTCTACAAAATCAACACTGGATTATCTGCCTGTTATGATTATAGGTAAATTAATAAACATTCATTTGCCTTATTAAGACAATCTAATGTTCCTGCTCAGCATTTTTACAATCTCAGTCTAAAGCCAAAAAAAAAAAGAAAAAAAGCCAAAAAAAAAAAAAAAGACTAAACCAAACCAAAACTTTCTTATAAAGCTAAATGACCTTATACTTGAATGTTTCAAGATAAGACCCAGTGTAAGCTACTCCAAAGATAGAGAGCATCAATCTTAGGTGATTCATTTCCTCAGCTACTCCCAAAGCAATTTAGTGAATGCATAGTCTCTGCAATAAAAACTTTTCCCAAAAGGCTGAATATTTATGCTGATATACTTAATAAGTACAAAAATTGCATCATCTCTAGTATAAGATGCTTTTGAAAAATGAAATAAACTTAATAACATTTTTTTCATATTTTAAAATGAACCACATCTCTCACAAAAAGATTGTTTCTTTAATACAGAAATCACAGGGGAGCTTTATCATTATGGCATCAACACGTATGTATTTTACTGTCCTTCACTTTTCTGGGAAATCCATATTGTCAGATTTACTGCATGCACATTCACAAACACATTTAAGAATGCTGACTTATTCGCTCTTGCTGTAGGACAAAGAACTGTGGTTTGCATGAGAGAACTGGAAGTCAGGAGTGACTTTTTTTTTTTTTCTTTCTGGCACTAGTTATCTCTGTTTTCTGGGTGAAAGATGGAGAAAATTGTTATTTACATGCCAGGAAATTATTTCAGCAGTTTGAGTGCAAAGGTATTTTGGAAATCTGACCTTAAAAAAATAGAACTGTGAAATCTTATGTGGCCACTTCTTTTCAGTTTGCAGAAAGAAAACCAAGGAGAAATTAGAAAATATGTTACTGTTCTAATGTGAAACAATGCAAAATTTCCTTGTGGAGAAAGAAGTATGCTATCTAGAAGAACGTCCGTGAGTGGAGCTCACTGATTTTGTACCTTTCACTGATTGAGACTCAACGTGGGGCTTCAGATGTAGGAAGCAGTGAGTGTGGTACCATGATGGAGACAGGCAGATTTAAACAGTGGCAAAGATGGCAGCAAGAGGAAGGTCAGATTTCCTTGGGTCTGTATTTTCTGCATGCAGAGTGAGCAGCTGAAAGTGGTTTTGGGGTAGCAACCAGGATAGAATGACAAGAGATGGACAACACATTGAACAATTAAGAGATTAACAAGTAGCTGTTTAAAAAGAGAAATGCTGTTTTGTTTGGTTGTTGTTTTTTTATGGCTATATATATGTATACTCTATAGAGCAGTATGTCTGAGCATATACAATTGTTTGCTATTATGGGAAACAAATGTACAAAGTAGCAGCTGATATTTATAAAACAGAGGGAAGACTTTACTTCTGAGAAAAGGCTTATTAGCCACGTTAAAAACCACAAACAAAAGCTTGCAAGCTTGAGCTGATAAGCAGGCTTTCAAAACATAAACTACTCAATAGCAGCAATTTGATTGACTTGAAATGCTAGTATACATTTAAAAGCAAAAAATGCTTAAATGTATGTCTCAGTGTAATCTGATTCCTTCTTAATATGTTTCTTTTCTTTACACAGCCCAATTTAGAAATTACCTAAGTGTCAATTAAGACATAAGCTTGTATCGTGGTAGACAACTGAGTTAGGAAGCAGCAGTAACTCAAAGGTCTGTTAGTCTGTGTGACACAAAAATTATCTTTGATAACCTGTGGCACTCAGCAAAAAGCCAAGAGTTGATGGTTGCCTTTACTTTGTAAAGAACATTCTCATAGAACAGACAAAAGCCTCTCCTATGTATAATATACTAATAAAAACTGCTACATAGTGTGTTCTGTGAGAATAACTTACTAAATCTGCATAAAGTATTGGAAGAGATACCAAGAAATCTAAGTTTTCCCCACCATCTTAGTATTTATATATCAAATAGTAAATAAACCTAGAAATAATATCTTGCAGCCTTTGTTAATATATCTTATACACAATGCCGAGCTGGCTGAAGATCAAATAAAAGACTTAAGACTTAGTTCTTGCTCAAAATAGAGGCTGGTCCTCAGTGCAGCTTTCACTATTTAATTTCGTGTACTCCAAAAGAATATGTTGCTTGTACTGTAATTCTATGCTTTGTTTTGAGAAGTTGATTTGTCCTTAGGATCCTAAAATAGATAAGTTCTGTGTGTCCTACTCACAGAAAACCTCCCAAACACAATAAGTGAAATAGCTAGGCTTTTTATCAGGCTAAATTTGTGTTTAACTGTAAATTAGGGAATAGTAAAGCTAAAGAAAATAGAGTGGGAGCAGTTATCAATATTCTGCAGCCCATGATGCCTCAGTTGGCCCCAGCTGAAAAGGTGGAGGCTTTAGGATGTTGAAATTGCTAGTGTTTAGGAGGCAATGTCTATCAAGGAAGGAGAAGAGGCCGCTCTGTGAGCAGGTTAATTGGATGAACTTGAGTCTACTGCAGGTTTGTGCTCCTCATCCCTATAGCTGTTACCTTTTCCTATTGCCTTCTCAGCCGCCCCTCTCTCAGGGTCACAGCACCCCTGTGTGCTGTTCCAGCCCATTCCTTTGCCTGGCTGGACAGGAAACAGCCCTGGGTTTGGCTGCTTTGGACTTGTATGTATGCTGTGTGTTGACTCTGAGGATGCTCAGAAAAAAATTAACTGAGAAATTGCTGAGGCTTGTGTCTTTTCACCCTTGAAAATCTGTCTTGTTTGGACCTATCTTGTTTTCAAGGCTGCTTGCTGTTATGAAGCAGGGGGACCTTCATGCCTTGGAAGCTCCTACCCCTCTTCCATGTTGGACTAAAAGAGCCGAATAACAGCAGTGGTTTTCGATCTTGACGACAGTGGCTCCTTCTGTTTAGTTTCCTCAGGTAGCCAGAGTCAAAAACAGTTTTTAGATTTCTGGAGTTTCCTGAGTAAATTAAATGCATGACAATTAATACTTCCTGGTAAACAAAATAATGTAATGCAAGTTGGTAACTACTCTCAGATTTTGAAGCCCACTTTCTTAGCTTTGTTACCTTACTTTCATTTCAATGGAATCCAGGTAGAACTCCTTTCTATCTGGGGTACTTTTTTTCCTAGGTAGACAATATTCATCAACAGCATTATTGTAAAAAGGGCTCACTTGTTTTTCTGGTACTATTTGTAGCTTGCTTATGACATCAGTAAAATACAGTCAATGTTCAGTAGTCATAACTGCTTTGAGGAAACTCTTGCAGACAAATACCTTGCGAAGCTTCATGCTCAAGTCCTGGCTGTCAGTACTGAATGTCTACTTTCAGAATTGTTAGCACCTTTAGCTGTCCAGAAAGGGGTGGGGGGGGAAACACAACTGACAGTAGGAGTAATTTCTAAGGACATAATAGTTAAGAGACAGTGAGGGTCAATTTGTTCTAACCCATTTGAGTATATGCTAATTTTTTAACGTTGTCTACTTCTCAGGCAAATTAATCCTCTAAAACACAGCTTTTTTTTTATTGAACATAGAATTTTCAATTGTTACTTCCTACAAAAATAATAGTAAACTGGAACATCAGTGAACACACAAATTAGCGTTTCCAGTACAGAAACAGCTGTTAGCATTGAATGATTCTGTATACTCTGTCAGTGAGGGTTTATTGCTGTCCTGGGTGAGCCGTTTCGG
>NW_008599667.1:58274-83832 GCF_000691845.1 Merops nubicus
TTGGTCTTAATAGCTGCCCAATATTTAAAGAGGGACAACAGTTTGGATTTCAGGCCCTGAAAGCTCTGACATTCCTTTCTTGCACAGTCCCAGAGGGCCATGTGGTGCCTTTAATTGTGAACAAGTAAACATTAGTCTGGTGGCTTGAGCAATTCAGGAGATGAAATGAGACAGAAGTTGTCTCTGCAGGTGGGTTAACAGCTGCTGCCAAGTGCCTCTCTATCTTACTATCTCAGAGCAAGCTTCAGAGACGAGGCTGAATAATTCCCAGTGTCATATAAAGACTGGCAAGCAGCAGGAGATATTTGTTCTGGTTTTTGTGAGAAAGATTGATGTGGTGTTTGTTTCTGAAGAGTTGAAACTGAGAGAGGAAATACTCTTTTCTGGTTCTTTTCTTGAGTAATTTAAAATCTTAATGTAGGTATGCAAATTTTAGCTTAATTTTTAGTGTAGTTGCAAGCAGTAAGGAATTAACCCCCTAAATTAAACTATCAATTAACTTAGTGACTCACAAACTGTTACAAATAATATGTAGGACAATTTTTCTGGAATGAGTACCTCGAAAATGAAATTGCTTGTCTTACTTGCAGATGCATGTTTTTGACAGAAGCTTTAAGGAGAGGAGAGAATAGTATCATGTGGAAATAGCTCTAACAAAAATGAAGCCCTTTTTCCCAATGTAATCATATTCAAATATGAGGAACTTCCCATTTCCTCCCCTCCTTTGTCTGTAGATTTACCATGCTATTACTGCTGATATATCCTAAACGTGAGATTCCCATAATTAGCAGAGGGAAAGCAAGAGGAGAAATGGAGCTATAGTAAATAGGAGATAAAGGAGATTTCTTTTGGAAAAAAAGAAAAAAAAAAAAAACCAAAAAACAAGCTAACAAATTATTCAGTATTTAGATGAGCTATCCTCGCCCTTGAAATAGTTTCATGGTAAGCTGACTTTTCCAATTCATTTTTGCTCATCTCATTAGCTGGAAGAGGGATGCATTTTCTCATCAGCCATACATTGGAGGCTCACACATCAGCAGGCCATTTCTGTGAGTGTATATGTGTAACTGTATAAAAAGGTTTGCTTTCTAAAAATCCACAGAAAGCAGATCCAGATATGTATCACTTAGGCAACTGAATCCTGAGCTGTGATCTAGCTGTTTTTTAAGAGCTAATGAGGGTCACTGTGGGTCAGGACTTGAATGGATACTTCCAGGAAAAATAAAAGTGTAGTGGGAAGTACTCTTTAGTGAATTCATAAGTGATGCTTGCCCTTTGACTCAGTGATATAATTATATCAGGGATATAATACAGACTGAAAGATACTTATAATAGTTTATACAGTCTTCTGGGTTGATGTCCAAACAGATCGGTTGCATTTAAAGCAATGCAATTTAGGCATCTAAAGAACTGGTACTTATGGGTGACAACATGAGCTGGGGAAATGAAAATAAAATCTGTCTAACCTCTTTAAAAAATAAGTTGCTGAAAAGACTGTTTTCTTTTATAATGTTTTATTGGTGAATATATATTTATACAGTAAGTAAATAGTGGAACATTTTCTTCTAAGATGTTGTAAAAGCTAGAAAAATAAATAGGTTAAGGAGGAATACAGTAGCTTCATGAAGAAAGGCATTAGTGGTGGTAACATAAAATATTGGAAAGAAACCTTCAGTTTGGCAACTGGTAGTTTGCCAAAGCTTAGATACATTTTCAACACTAGAAGAAGAATCTTTCTGTACATGCGTTGCTTCCTAAGCTGGTTTTCTGCAGCACAAACTCCCTGAGATGAGATACTAAATGCAGGAGATATTCTCTTGACCCTCTGCAGCCATTCTTTATAATAGTATACACATGCAACAGAAAGGTTGCTTATGAAGCAGAAAGAGCTTTGTTTTGTTATTCCATAGTTTTTAATAAAATGAAGAGTTCTGAACAGCAAGAAATTTGGGAAATGGCACTAGAACAAGGGAAGTGGAGAAAACAGAGGGGTAAAGTGAAGTGTGTCAGGGAAGACTAGCATCTGTCATATATAAATTTTTATCATCACAATTCTGTTGATATCAGAAAAAAACTACACTCAATTAACTTTTCTCATAGAACTGATCAATTTGAGCTTTAGTGCATGTCTATTTTTTCAAATCCCATTGCTGAATTGTTCAGTAATCCCAGTGCATGACCATGATTTCCTGTAATTGCACACAATTATCAGGTCACAATGACCTGGATTGAGACTTAGGTCTCACCCTGTAAATGCCATTCAATCAAACATGAGTGCCCTTGTATATTATAAGAAGCTAGGCAACTTAAGAATATTCTGGCTTGTTCATCCTTGATAAATGTACCCAGATCATTTCAAATTTCCTGGTCCCTTGAGAGAATTGCAATATAAAGTGTAAGGTTTTCATTATGTTGCAGTGTTATCAAGCCAGCAGAAATATCATATAGTAGCTGACAAAAATCAGTTGAATGAAAGACTTGTACCTCTGTTTATAAAAAAGTCACAGATTTAATCATTGTTTTTCATCCTTTGCATACTAGACTTTTTCTTGACAGATATATTTTCAAAGTTTTAATTTCAAAATCTCTTCAGTCTTTTTGTATTTAAAAGAAATGCATGGTGAGAACAGGCACTGAAATAAAAATCCTGGTGATTTAGGCTAGTCCAAGAAATTAAGCATACATTCTTAATTACATGAAAAATGCAACTTCTGAGTGATGTATTGACATCAAAAGCCCTGGAATAACTGAATTCAATCATTGTGCATTCTTTCAAAACAGTTTTTTTAATTTTGGCTGAAGGTATAGCAACCTTTTCAAAATTAATATTTTAGGACTTTGCGACCTTCAACAGGCACATGACTTAATGAAGCAGCTTCTAGTTTTCATACAAAATAGAGTCTTAAGCCACCTTCAGAATCCTTCTTTTAGCCCTGAATTTTATTCACGCAACATCATCTTTCTTGTATCTCCTTATGGGTATTAATTAACATGAATAACTGTTATTATCAACACAAATAACCTGTGCATTAATAAGGAACTTTTGGTCTATCAAATAGATTTACATTTCTCCTGTCGGTGTCAGGGGGCACACAGAGCAACGGGAACACTGGTCATGTCTTTAGAGACCGCCAAGGGCAGGGTGAAGATTTTCGGTGAGTCAGCAGGAGCACTCCCCCTGCAGTCAGCCGGCACTGCTGTGGCTGCAGGATGAGCCAGGGTACCTTCCGGGGGGCAGCACTGGGAGCCGTCTGTACTCCTTGACCGAAGAAGTTTCCTGGTGGTGATGAGCAGAGGTGAGCATGCCATCCTCACCTGTCCTGCTTCTGTCAATAAACGCAGCGGTTAATGATGTGGGCAGAGTGCTGCTTCTGTATACTACCTTCATTTTAAACAAAAGAGTTGGGAAGTAATATTAACTCCAAGGAAAAAGCTTCTGGGGACTCCTTGTATAGAAGAAGGACTCTGATGAAAAGAAGTGTTTGAAGTTGAATTCTTGTTGCTTCTTCAGAAGATAAATCTAAATTTTTAATTATGATGGTATTTCATTGCCCTTTGAGGCTTCCACATAGGGGAGCTCAATATCTACCCGAGGGGAAGTTAAGAACAAACCTTCTGTTTAAGACAGGCTTTGTGTTAAATGAGGTATAAAACCTCCGCCAAAGCATCTCAAGCATGCAAGTTTCACTTAAGTGCTATTGAGAACACTATGTTAAATATTGATGAGGTTTATAGGACATAGTGCTGTGGAAGGGAGCAGAAGTGTGGGTGATGTCTATAGCTACTCTGCAGAATTCATGTATTTTGTCAACCGCTATGTGCACAAGTGTTGAACCGTGCACATTTCACCAGCAGGTGAAGTGTGCTGGCACAGTCCTCTGGGCCTTCCAGACAAAACTTTTATAGACCTCTCCTATGTTTTTCTTTAATTTTTCACTCCTTTTCCAGAGCTCCTCCTTTTACTACATAATGACGATAGAACAAAAAAAAGTATTTCTTTTGAGAAAAATAACACAAGTATAGTGGAGAAAGAACTAGGCAAGGCGTGAGGAGAACTCTTTCTTTAATGTTGGCCACCAAGTTGGTGAATGCTTTGCACTTCACAGGCCAACAGGCAATTGAGTATGCCCGCATTTGTAAAGTCTCAGTGTTGTGTCACACTATGCCCTTCATCAGCATATTTATGAAAGAAGTGGTCATCCCTGCCACTAGGTCAGGAAGGAAAGACTTGGTTGAAATAGTAAATGAAACTTCGATAGCCTTTTTCGCCTTAAGTTCAGATAACTATGCTTTAGTGGCAGGAGAGCAGGCATTCAATTATGCCCAGAAATACTTGCATAATGTTTGGTTCTCTTTTGAGGAATACTAGTTGAGATAAGCAAGCTGCAATTTTAACCCTGTGCCCAGGACAAGACGTATACATCTAATTAAGCTCAATAAATATGATTTTCTAACATACACTTATATTTGCCTGCAGATGTACATACACTGTGTCAGAGGCTATGGAAAAGAATAAAAGGTAATTTGGTGCTATCATGTAGTACATTTTTGCACATGGTTAATGTGAAAAAACCTGTGTGGTGTTTTTAAACTCGTATTTTATTTTTGGTTAGGACCTCTCGATGGCACATATAGTACTGATTTCTGTGTAAATTAATACTGAAGCCATGAAAAAAAGATGAGGATTTGAACAAAAATGTTGCCACAGCAGAGCTAGCAAGAGCAGCTAAGTGACATGTTTAAGGTGTTAATTTTCTGAGAGGCAGTCGGATGGGAGGAAGCCTGTAACAGTATCTGTGGAGAGGAGTTAGCAGCTGTTGTCTTCTCTTGGTGGATGACCATATTAGAGCTGAGAGTCCTCAGGCACTGCTAATTAGTGTATGAAGAAGGATGAGTTGCAGAGGATGGTAGTCTTTGTCATTCTTGATGAGAAGCAGAAAATGTTTAAATTACAGTTTGATGTTGGAATCCCTAGAATTATCTTGTGTGCTTGTGTAATGCTGTAAGCTATAAAAAACACAGTCTGAACTAGGTGTTTTTTACTACTTGTGTACATAAGAACAAAATTTTTCGTTTTTTACAGAAACAGCAAGAGGCTTTACCGAAATGTCTTGGATAAAAAACTTTCAGTTCTAATACTTGTGCATACCAAATCAAAAATTGTATCTACTACAAAGATTTCTATGTTCCCTGCTAAATTTACACATCTACTGGTATCATAACAAATTGCAACTGCAGCATGCGTGCTCAATTGTGTATATTACAGTTCATTAACCAGCCCTCAGGCTGACTAATTGTGCCAGATGGTATAATTTCTGTGTGTACTTGACTTGCCATGGGTGTTACTATCTTGATTCTGGTATTTATCTGCAGTAAGGGGCTGGGGGGGGGAAGTGATTCTAATTCACAGGCTCCTTCCCTGAAAAGACCAATTGTAGATGGAAACAATTTAATGAGTTGTGATTCCAGATATATCAACAGGAATGTGAACACTCAGCATTCATGAGAAGAGCTACCAAATAAAGCAACAACCTTCAAAAACCTTCTAATGGGCCTATAAGCATGGGTTTTGGAGTTTCAGGGAGGTTCACAATCAGATTTTGATGGCTTACAAGAGTAAGAATTAATGTTTCAATATGATTTAACTTTAAACCTCTAAAATACATAACTGAATTTTATTTTGTATTCAGACAAAGATAATTTCCTCCTGCCCTGGTTTTGCCCTCTCATCTAAAAAGTGTTACTCCTTAGCTGGAGACCAGCACCTGGGAAATTTGTCCCTTCTGCCCATCTTCTTTCCTTGAGTTCACGTTTTGTAAATTTAGTATGGACAAATGTTAGATTGCTTTCCTTAGAGACTCAAAGAACTTTTTGGGTTCCCTTCTGATTCTTGGATAAGTGATTTATTTTTCTAGGTAATTTTTCATAATAGATAACCAATTCATATCAATCCCATCAAAATTTTGCAGGGCAGTGAGTGGAACTTCTTCATCCAGCCTGAACTCAACTGAAGAGGTGACTTATAAAAGATGGTGGGGCACTTCTGTTGGAATTATCCCTCCAGTGATCTTCACACAATTCAGAGGCTGTGATTTCAGAGGAAAAGAATGATTACCACATGTACTTCCTTTTGTAAGTACATTTTGTTCAGAAAAAAAAATAATTTGAGCCAGGAAAAAAACACTTCAGTGGAGAGAAAGAAGTAACAGTGGAACATTACTCTGTTTCTTCAGGCCTCCTTCATGTCTATTTGCTCTACAGAGCTTTATAACCTTTTTATGGGAAGAGTGTTCGCATTACGTAGAATATACTTTGTTGTGTGAAATTTGCAAAAATCCAATGCTTTATGGTCTTAGCATGCCTCTGTAGACTTTCTTCAACTATGTGTCACTGAGATAAAATATTAGTATGCAAGGTTTTAAAGTTAATGAGGTAGGTAAATAATTTTGGAAGCAAAGTTAATAAGTTTCTGAAGACACTTATGATATGTAATGCATAATCATGTTGATAAGCACGTGAAAATGGAAGGTAAGGATCCTGAGCTGTAGTGAGATTAATTTTTAACAGGCACACATAATCTCTGCTTGCGATATAAACAGAAATTAATGGCAGCCATTCAACCACACTTTTACACAGAGAAGGGAATAAGGGTTACAAGACAAAGCCAACCTAAAATAAAAGCTTTTTTGCTTTCTTTTGCCTAACTTTGCTTTCTGTTGCCTAACATAACACTTACATAGTTAATAACTGCCAGAAGAATAGTTCTTACAGAAGGCATATCAAAAGGCAAATCTTACAGCAGATTACTTCAATTCTGCCATGGCACAGCACTTGTCTTTTAATTTTAGCAGTAATTAAATCCCTTCTCCATGTGAACAAAAATGGCATAATCTTAACAGCTTCTTGAAACACATACCTTTTTTTTTTTTTTTTGGGCAACAGGCAAGGCTGGATAATTTAATTTATTTTAAAAATGTGGTTTGGAGTTGTGTACTTGAGAGGCTTGTGTGCCTGTTGCTAGGTTTGCCTTTCACTGCTATGGCAACCGTTGGGAAGCGGGGCTCAGGGGGAGGCGGCCGCTGGGCTGTGCGTCCCGGAGGACTCGTGTCCTTGGGGTCAGCGGGCTGAGACGGGCAGCTCTGCACCCAGCAATCTGAGCACAGAGGAGTGGTTCCAAATCCTGCAGCTGCAGATCTACCTCTCAGGATTGTTCTTGCTTTTCACAGGCATCGCAGTAGCAGATGCTGAGTAGGGTCTTGCTGTTTTCACAGTGAAAAAGAAAACATACGGGCAGGGCGTGAGAGCCAGGCAGGAGCTTTTAAACTCTTCAGGACTGTACGGGACTGTGCCTGTCAGCACCTTGAAGAATCCAGAAATATGTCTGAATGCAGCTCATCCTATTTGCCTGAGACACCTTGATGACTTCAAATATTTATTCCAAATATTAATTGCCCGACTTCTGGCTAGTTGAGGTGTGTACTTTTTTGACCACTATCATTTTCTATGAGAAGCCGTGGTCTTGCAAGCTGTCACTTGACAAAACAGGTATCTGAGCTGGAGTGACCCTGTGACTGTCACCCTGTGCGTGTCAGGGATGCAACCTGTGTGCATGGCTTGGGGGTGCACCCACCACCCGGGACAGGAGGTCACCCTGCCTCTCTTAGATATTTGACTTGTACCTACTTTGATTTGGGTACCCTGCTTTCTTTGCTTGAGTTTCGGGTTGCACCTGACCTCATCCTGTTAGTAAATGTTTACATGCATACCATACCCAAAAGAATTGTGGTTTTCCCCTTGCTGTAAAAGTGTGCCTGTGCTTACGTTTCCACAGCAGCTTAACCACTGGGGGTTTTTCTCTGCCCACTGCTGGAGAGTTCAAAACACAGACCCTTCTCTGATGGCTTCCAGCCAAGTGCAGTCATCCCAAGGTGTAGCCTGGCTGGAAAGGGGCATGCCACTGCTAGTGTTTGCTGCAGGGAAAGGATGCCAGATGTGCGGCAAGGGATGTTAAATACCCTTCAAAGTCACCATGTTTGAGAGAGCTTTTAAATTAGAGGCACTAGTTCTAAGCTAAGGATGGATGATTGCATTGTTATATGAAGAGTGATTGTTACTCCTCCCTTTTTGCGCTTTGTGTCATTTTGGAGGGTGAGGAGAAGAGCAGATCTGTTTTGATAGACTTTAAAAAAAAAAAAAAAAAACAGTAGCTGAATTCTTCAAGGGGCCAGGTCCTGCAAACACTGGCTTCTGTGATGTTTTTTCACTTTGAGGTAAATGCTTTTTTACTTATTTAAGGTATATTTCTGTTCATGGGAGAGGTTTCAGGTGGCTGCTGCAGTGATCTGTTTTGAAGTTTTCTAGTTCCTCAGTGTTGCTTATATTCGTAGACTAAAAAAAACTTAATTTGGACAATTACAGTGTAAGTTACTAGGCTTATATTTTATAATATCTTTCTAGATATTAGTTAAGAGTTGAACTTCATGTTTTTAAACACTGGCATAACGTGTGGGTTTGAGTTGTTTTTTCCTTAATGCTTTCAGTTGTAGTGCATGTACTTCCAAAACAACACATCCAGCAGACAACTTCCAAGGGATGAAGAGAGCAAGTGTCTCTGCAACTATCACTGTGTTAAAGATTGATATATTGTATTGGGTCTGGCTGAGCTGATTTTCCCATTACAGAAGGGTGTTGGTAACACCCATGTTGTGACCACCACTGAGCAGTGCTCGCACAGCACCAAGGCTCTTTCTACCATTTCACCCCCCACAATGGGATGGGGGGGAGCGGAGAGGAGCGTGGGGGAACATAACCAGCACAGTTGACCCAAACTGACCAAAGGGATATTCCAGACTGTATGACGTCAGCTCAGCTACAAAGCTGGTACAAAGGAGGACGTGGGGGGCTGGGGGCTATTCCTTGGTCCTCAAGAGCAACTGCTATGCATTTTGGAGCCCAGGAAGGGGCCAGACATGGCCTGTGGATGGGAAGTAGAGAATAAATATTAGGGTTTTTTTTCTCTTTGCTTCCGCACACAACATTGCTTGACTTTGCTTTCTAATTAAACTGCTCTTGTTTTTACCCACAAGGGGTTTTGTCTCCATCTTGTTTTCCTTTCCCCTTTTGCTCCGTGGAGGACAAAGAGGAAAGGGGGAAGGTGATAGAGTGACCTGATGGGCATCACTTGCTCAGCCAGGGTTAATACACCACATATATATCATTACTTTTGCAACTGAATGTTCATTTTGGCTCGAGTTTTGGGTAAATCATCTGCCTGTGTCACAGCCTTGATTTTAGTTTTCTCTGTCCTCTTTTGCCGGCCTTGCTTTTCAAGGCTAGTTGTGATATAGTCATGATAGAGGCAGTGGGGTATAGCCTAGAGAAAAACTCCCTCCTTTGAGGCTGCCGGCTGGTACAAGGAGCAGTGCTGGGCACCCAGCTCTGCTGCTCCTGCCTGCTCCCTATTGCTTGCCACTTTCTAATCTGCTTTCCATATGCTGCTGGGTCAAACCATGGGAAGACAATGGCAGTGCTGGGGCAGCTCTTTTTGCATGCCAGGATGACTGTGAGGTCCATGGCCTGCCTGGGGCAGTTCTGAGTCCTGGCACCATGGAGCAATGGGTGGCAACTGGGGCAGGTAGGAGGTGGGGTGCATTTGTGGCGTCTCCAAATGGCAAGGAGCTGGCTCTGGCAGCAAGTGGCAGCAGTCATAGCAGTTGCTGACAGAGCTCCCAAGGGAACATGTAGCTCTCCAGGTCTCTGACTGCGGGATGTTCCTGAGGATTCTGTTGATGTCTGAGGGCAGCAGCAAGAACACCAATGGGAAGTGAGCCCAGGTAGAAGAGCTTCTCCACTTGTTTGAGATTAAGAGGACAGATTGACAAGCATTTGGGACTCCAAGAAGGAAGAAGAGGTTTGACTAGTGGAACTGTACTGTCCTCTCTGAAACGGAACTGTCAACTAGGCATAACCCATGACAAGGGGGATCCTATACCCTCTCTCCACCAGGCAGAAGGCAGTAACTTGAGGGAGGGAGGTGAGTAGAAAGGAGTCTGTGCTTGGGACAACAAGAGAAGCTCCTCATTTACCTTGCCTTTTAGGTGCCCTTACACAACAGACATGAAGCTCTAGAGTTAGACAGACAGGGATATGATGAGGTTGAAGATGATCTATCCATGCTTGAAAAGTCACCAAGGTCAGGTCAATATATTTCCCACATCATGACCACCTCCATGAAGAAAAAATGGCAAATTGTTATTATAGGTAACTCCCTTCTTAGGGGAACAGTGGGCCTAATCTGCTGATCAGACCTACTTTGTAGGGAAGCTTGCTGCCTCCCTGGGGCTTGGGTTAAAGACATTACCATGAGACTTCCTAGCCTGATACATGCTTTTTCACGTGGGTACTAAAGAAGTTGCAATACATAGTCTAAGGGTGACCAAAAGAGACTTTCAGGGTCTTGGGGGCAGACTGGAGAAGGGATTGGGAGTCTGGGCAGAATTTTCCTCCATCGTCCCAATTTCAGGGAATGACATTGAAGGAAATGGGCAGACCCAACTTACCAGTGCCTAGTTCCTGAGGGATGGTATGCTAAGCAGAGCTTTCATGCTGCACCACATTGTAGAGTGCAGTGGTTTGCATCTGAAATGTCTGTACGCGAATGCATGCAGCATGAGGAATATACAAGAGGAGCTAGCAGCTTTGGCTCAGTCCCAGAGCTACAACACTGCTGTCATAAGTGAGACTTGGTGAGAAGAGTCTGGTAACTGGAGTGGTGTGATGTATGCCTTATAGGCTCTTCAGAAGAGATAGGCAGGAGAGGCAAGGTGAAGGAATAGTGCTGTAGCTGAAGGAGGGATTGGATTATACAGCACTTGAATCTATTGTTGGCCTGAGAGGGTGAAGTGATAATTGGTAGCTATTCTGGCCACAGTGATCATGAAGTGGTTGAGGTCAAAATCTTTGGCAATATGAAAAAAACCCTCATTAATAAAGCTAATATCCTAGATTTTGGGAGAGTAGACTTCAGGCTGCTCAAGGAGCTAATTAGTAAGATCTTCTAGTAATCTGCTTTTTAGGGAACTGGGGTCCATAAATGCTGGTCAGGAGCAGGTAAATCAGGTGTGTCAAAGTGTCCAGACTTCAGAAGTAAGGCCAGGTTACACAGGAAGACTACAGAGTCGTATCTTGCCACTGTAGGGAGAAAATGAGTTCAGTTAGAGCTGAAGCTGGTCAGAAACCTAGGGGCTCACCAAAAAGGCTTTAGGCATGTTAAAAGTAAAAGGAGGACTGAAGAAAAGATTATTCTGTTCTTTGATGAGGTTGGTCACCTCACAAATAGGGATGAAGATAAAGCAGAGGCATCAATGTTATCTGCCTCTGTTTTTAACCTCACTTTTGGATCCTGGTCCTCTTAGAACCCTGGGTTGGAAAACCACAAGCAGGGGACTGATAAGCTTATAGCTGACTTTGAACTTGTACAGGATTTACTGCAGCAACTGAATCCACATAAGTCTATTGACCCCAATGGGATTCATGCCAGAGTACTGAAAGAGTTAGCCAATGGTATTGTGAGAGTCTCTCACAATGGTATTGTGAGAGTCTCTCAGTTATTTATCAACAGTCTTGGGAATCTGGAGAGGTCCCAGTCAGCTGGAAGCTTGCAAATTATTCAAATTTTCAAGGGCAAGAATGGAGACCCTGGTAATTATAGACCTCTCTGTCTCACTTGGTGCCTGATAAAATTCTGGAAATTATTCTGGGAGTTTGTGAAAAATGCTTGAAAGACAATGCAGTCATCAGTCAAAGCCAGCATAGGTTCATGAAAGGAAAGTCATATATTACTAACTTAATATACTCCTAGGAGAAGGTTACCCACCCAGTGGACAAAGAGAAGGGGTGGATATATTTGGAGTATTTTTGTTTAAGAACGCTTTTGATACTGTCTCTCACAATGTTCTTCTGGACATGCATACAGCTAGACAATAGAATGGAAGAACAACTGGCTGAAAGGCTGGGCTCAAAGTATTGTGGTAAACAAGGTGATATCGGGCCAGTAATTAATGCCGATCCCCAGAGCACCCAGTCTGAGGCCCCTACACTGCTCTTTGGTGTTTTTATCAATGACCTGCATGTAGGAGTTAAATAAATTTGCTGACAATATTAAATTATGAACTGTGGATTCACTCAGGGATAGAGAGGCCTTACAGGGAGATATTAGGAGATTGGAGCATTTGACAATTGCCAACCACATGAAATTTAACAAGGACAAATACTGGATTCTACATCTGAGCTGGTATCATCCTGGATGTGCATATAGATTGATGTACAAGAGGCTGGAATGCAGCCCTGCAGAAAGGGATCTGGGGGTTTTGGTTGATGGTGAGTTCAGTGCAAGTCAATAATGTGCCCATGTGGTCAAAAGGACCAACTCTACCCTAGAGTACATTAGGACAGTGTAGCTAAATGATATCGCAGATGAGTGTTCACAAGTGGTTGAAAGAAGTGATAGTCCTGCTATACTCAGCCTTGGTGGGGCCTCACCTGTAGTACTGTGTGCGGTTTCAGGCTCCACAATATGAGAGAGAGATAAAAATGTTAGAACGTGTTCAAAGGAGGATAGCAAAGATGGTAAAAGGACTAGAGGGGCTGACTTCTGAGGAGTGACTGAGGACAGATACTAGGTTTGCTTAGTATAGAGAAGAGGAGACAGAAGGATGACCTAATTGTTCCCTACGACTTCTTCATGATGGGGAGCACAAAGGGATGTGTTATCTCTTCTCTCTGGTGTCTTGGTGATAGGATGAGAGAGAATGGTTTAAAGCTGCATCAAATGAAATTCAGATGGCATTTTAAGAAAAATTTATTCACTGAAAGACTGGAACCAGCTCCACAGGGAGGTGATCAAGGCCCCATGTCTGTCAATGTTCAGGAAGTGTTTGGACAATGCTCTTAAATACATGGTTTAACTTAAATTGCCCTGTGTTTAGCTAGGAGTTGGACTTGATGATACCAGTGGGTTCCTTCAAGCTCAGGATATTCTATATATTTGTTTTACTCTTTTGGCTGGAATAAATAATTAAACATTAGGATATTCATATATAGTAGTGTTAATTACATGTTTTTTCAACTTACCTGTATTTGTGAATCAAGGAAGCTGTATTTTACATTCTTAATATTTATAACACCATGATTGGAAATGAGAGACCTGGAGAGAGAATATCCTGTTTCTAAGTTCTTCATGATAGTTTTCAACACATTCGTTCTCTTCATACTCTCTGCTACTGCTTAAAAGAATAAAATCTGTTAACAACAGACATATGTGATCAACAGCTCCTCCTACTTCAAATCTGTCTCCAAGCTTCACTTTTTGGGATTCCATCCTACATTAACCTTCTGCTAGGGTTTATATTGAACCAAAAATGCAGTAACTATGGTGCTGTGCAAATGGGGGGGGGGGGGGGGGGAGGGTGAAACTGTAAACTTCTGCGCTTGCTAGTCTGTTGATAGGATGTGGTTGAAATCTCCTGGCAAAAGTACAAATATAGATTCTCTGAAAATTGAATGAACAGTTCCTTCAAGCGATGCACAAATAATTGAACTTTTATCATTTAGGAAATGAAGCATCCTGATTAGCTGATATTTAAGAATGAAGTGAGATCTTCAAAATCTGAGGATTCAATCAGTTCACAAAATAAGCTGAATAAAAAGATGGTGCAAAAATGCATCAGTAATTTAACCAAAGAAAAAAATGTGGTCTAATTCAATTCTTCAGTGTTTCAATTTATACCTCTTTTATTTTGGTTGGAGTTTTAGGGAAGGTTTTGTTCACATCATTGCAGGAAGGTTAACATTGCTTACTTGTACACTGTATATACTGGCTTTTAGAATTCAGCTCAGACGTGAGGGTTTGGTGGTTTTGTGATGTTGACTATAGAGTGCTTCATTCATTCTGGTCCATTTTCAAGGCTGTACCTCTCTGTCACATATGTCAAATATCTGCGTGTCTGGAGGGATCTCTAAGGCTCTGAGAGTGTTGTTTTTTGGTGTGTGTGTGTTTTTTTAAGCAGAATATCTGAAAGGGATAAAGGACATTGAGAGCTAGCAAAGAAAATAAAATATTCAAAACCACACAACATACCCACAGGCCATTTCCGACTGATAGGAGTTCAAGCGGTTGTGCTTTTTTCCAAGTGAGTGGCCAAAGGAAGCCTTCCTGTTTGACATTCTCTCCTGCCACTCCACCTCTGCCACACAAAGACTTTCGGTCTCCACCCTCTGTTTGAATAAAATGTATTTCTAGGTCAGGAGCACCTGATGTTGGAAAGGGAAAGGTTTGTCAGGGAGGAGGGGAAAGAAGGTTCAGTGCTCTTCTACTTTTAGTTTTCTTTTTAAAGTAAATGCTATTTCCCACCTGGAAGTTATTGCAGAATAGATTGAACATTCATGAGTTTTTCTTGATAATGGGATAAAGTTTTTTCTAATCTAACTGCGCTCTTACACATATTGTTCATTAGAACAAGGAAGATACATTGTAGGGTATTGAACACCGAAACTCCTTTTTCTGCAGAAAGAGGAAAAGCAGTCTGTGAGAGCTGAGAAAAGAAGAGTAAACCTTCAAAAGTTAGCAGGCAATCCAATATATGTGATTCTGGTGTACAGCTCTGAGAGCTGCATAAGACTATCAGTGTAACTCACTGACATGTAAACATGTTTTTTAAAAATTTCATAACTAGAAGTCATTGCAATGTTAAATACTATATATATATTTTTAGATCAATACAGGATTTGGAAAATGGGCAATTCTACATTGAAATGAATTAATATTCTCGTATTCCAGATAGCTGTCCAGATAGCAGGCAAGCTGCAAAGAAGGCTGTGAGCCTCTACCCTACTCTAACTCCATGCTGCATATTATCTCTTCACCTCCACCACAACCTGGTGCTACACATCGTGCACATCAAGTCATACAGTAAGATTTAGTCCTGATTCCCTTTTCCTTTCTGTAATAGATCAGTGATGCAATTGATCTGATATCTTTTGTAGCCAGAGTTTTTAGTCACTTTTAAAATGGTTATAAAGACCAGTGTCCACAACAAGGAAGATTAACTCATTTATTTAGGAAAACACAGATGTAATAGCTGTTAAAAACAGCAATGTGCTTTCATGGTTCAGCAAGGAAGGGAGATAAACTTGATTTTTGTGCCAAAGGCTGAGCATGTAACTCTTCCAAGAAAATAAAAGGATGGATTAATCTGTGGGCTTTTTTTTTGGTGTACGGGGATAGAGGAGTGATACGGAGCAGGGGAAATGTTGATCTGGTAAATTTTAGTTTTGAACTCCCTGTTGCATACAAAAAATATTCTATCACTCAAGCGAGTATTTTCCTGTCTTTCAGGCTTAGTAATGGCAATAAAGCAGTTCTGATAATTCATCAAATGGTAAAGCATTACTTTAGGGGATTCTTTTATTCTAGGCTGGATCAACCAAGCTTTTTTCTCATGACCATTTTATATAGATAGTTGTAATTATGTTATTTCAGTCAGTAAAGATATATTGATTATAGGGTTCTTGATTGTTTGGGTTTTGTTTGATCAACTGTATAAAAGACAACAGTTGATGATACAGTTTGCCTGAAAAACAGGGTAGGGTGATTGCATTTTGGAAAGGGAATTATATATGTTGTGAAGCTTCTGAAGTATACAAAAAGGCTTTTCTTCAAATACAGGAATTATGCCCTGTTAGAGTAAGATGCTTTAGACACATGGGGTTTGAGAGATTTTTTTTTCTATGAGAACTAGGTGCAGTTTCAGCCTGTTTAAAATTAACGGTCCAGAACTGTATCAGGGCCTCACTTAATGCTGTGCTGTCATGAATAACAGTCCTATTTTCAAGGTAGTCTTTCCTTGTCTTGCCTCTAACTGTGCTGAATACTAGAGGCAGTTACAGGCAATGTGCTCCTCTTGTCCCTCAGTCGGGGTTCAGGTTCATTCCCGGTGCACAGGAGCCAGTGAGCACAGAGTGGAGATCCACCTTCTAACCTGTGCTGCACTCCTGTGCAGAAAGAGGTGCCAGCTGATAGTTCACAGAGCTGGCACCCACCTCCACAGGGGCTGTAGGTCTCTGTACAGGTTACAACAAAGAAAAGTTGCACAAAACTTGTTCGTTGGCCACCTTTCTGTTACACAACTAATGCCTTTCTGTGCAAGGTCTGCTTTTGTGATTCTTTGAGGACCATGCTGTTCTGGCTTTCCCTTTTGAAGACAGACACAGGTGATTTAATTGATGCTCTTCTACCTTGACAAAATGACCAAGGGAATGGAACAGTTGCCTTACCAAGGAGACTGTAAAGGTTGGGCATCCTTAATTTGGAGCAAAGATGTCTGTGGTAGGGTATGATTGAAGCTTAGAAAATTAGTGAAGGCAAAAGATGAACTATTACTCACTAAATCTTACCACAGAAGAGCTAGGAAATGGATTTGAAACAGAAGCAGTAGGTTTTTATATAATTCATAGTGGAGTTCTGGAGTTTGTGGAGGCAGACACAATTTGAGGAGATGCAAAAAAGGATGGACAAACTGTGGTGGATGATTCGTCCATAGGCAGATAAAGAATACACAGGGATATGCATTTTAGTATCTGTAACCTGTTTTTTGTAGGTGTTAAGGGAGCACACAAGTAATGGCCTGTATTGAATATTGGGCATTCTACTGCTGCTGGGTAAGGTACACCATGGGCCTGGCCCAGTAAGGCATTTCTTATGCTCTTAACACAAGTGAAAAAATTCATTTAGCAATCAACTCTTTTTAAATCTGAGGAGGGGGAGGAAACTCGAGATGCCTTTTGACTTAATTTGTAGTCTAAGCTTAGGTCTCAGCTTGCTCACCTTAGCTGTCATTACACCTCTGAGATGAAGCTGTGAGATGCTGGCGTGTGGTTTGAAATCCCAGGCCAAAGACATCAATTTTAATGTGCAGTACAGACAGCATGGTGAATCATAGCTGTGGACAGGAGCTACCTGCCAGTCCTGTACCCGATGCCATCCTGATGCAATCACAGCTACGCTGCGCGACTTCTTTGCCTCCTGCCCTTTTACAAGGCAGCAAGGGAAACCTTTGCCTTCTCTCCACTGAGAAGAGTGCTGCTTGTTACTCCCCTGCAGCCAAGGAGAGGATGATGAGGAGAGAGGTCCTGGACTCAGCTGGAAGGCAAAGATATCTTTGCCACCTCCCAGCTGAGTTTTCTTCTTTTCTCTTTACTGTGTGAGTGCACGGCACAGATCTGCTCTCCTGTTCCTTTTAGTCAAATCACAGGGAATAAAACATGATGGCAGAGGAGATCTTGGGCAAACACCTGCCTCTCCTGGTGATGATAAACACCAGTGACTGGAAATCTCTGCTGAGACCAGTGTCTGCCCGTGTGTGTGCTTTACAGATGTGCTAAATTTGATTGCAGTTACTGTTTTGACTGGAGAAATTATTGTTATAGAGTGTGTCTGTCTCTCAACAGATCTGATCTTGGCATGTGTCCTGATTTGGAGAAAGCATGTGCAAAAAGACTACCTGATCAAAAATACAGTCTACCTAGCTATTTGAAAGCTTTGAAGTCTCAGACTGAAAGATGTGCATAATTAATGGGTTTAAGCAGTCTTAACTGTTGTTATTCTTTTTTTGGAAGGTTGGATATCCAGTATGAAATAAACTGTGTGGAACTCATCTCCCTGCAACACATTACCCAGTGCTAGTACAAACCACTCTGCCTCCATATCTGTCCTGAAGACGGATATCAGAGTTGCTGCTAGTGTAGATGATCCCTAAAAGTCCTTCCTAGTAATGTGCAGCAGCATGAACATACTATTTATTTAACTTGAAACTATTGATGTATTGGTGCAGAAGTGTTTGTAAAGTCCAATAAACTGTATTTATTATCTGCTATCATTGTGATTTATTTACTGAATAACACCTTCAAAACCGGTGTGAAAATAATCACCATGCAAGGTATACCATGTAGGTTACTTAACTGGAAAAACATTATTCGTTTGGGAACTAAAAGATCAGGAGCTGATACTGATGTAATAAAATATACTCTGTTAAAGTTGGATAGAAGTGGAAAAGCTTACTGTAGGTTCATATAATTAAGGTGTAGAAATCAATGTTCTAGGTATCAAGCTACACCTTGATAAAGTAAAATCACAAAAAGATTATTAATATGGACGGAGAACATGAATTATGGTATTTAACTAGGATAATAAATTATAAAAGTGTATAAATTCATGTGTGTACAACATAACTCATTTATATATGTTAGGAAGAAATGTATTTTTTTATGAGCAGTTTTTTGGTAGTGGAGCCTCTTTTTTTGTTAGCTTTTTCTAAATCATCTAATTTGGGACACTTTCAAGCAGGAAAGCAGTGTAAACCAGCCATGGTTACATCTTTTCGGTTCTGTTTCTTTATTTCACCAGAATCACAGAACACCCTTTTTTGGATATTGGGCTGCTCTGTCCCCTGGAATGCACAAATCAGTGCTGGTGGATTTGCGAAGGAAGTGGACGAATACAGTCCTAAGAGAAACCCAGAAACTTGATTGCTGGTGGTTGGACTGGGAAGGCCTTTAAGGTGTCGGAAGTGTAGAAATACTTCAGTATTCATTTTCAATTCTGAAAATGTTCTTGTCTGCTTCTACTGCCTTTTGCGCAGCGCTTGGCCGGTGCTTGTCCTGTGTGCGTGTGTGCCTTCAGTGGTGACAAATAAGAGTCAGCCAAGGACAAGGATTTGTCCCTAGGCAATATTGTTATACTCACAACTAGATTTTACAGACAAAAGCAATTGTTTTATTGGCCCAAAGACACCTCTGTCTGCTCGGATGAATTGTTTGCAACTGTGATGTAATCCTCCAGTTCAAAATGGTCTTGAGAACTGTATGCTACTTCATTTAAAAAATAAGTTGAAGTTAAAACAAACAAGGCCACAGGCAGTGGCTGAAACATAGCACTGTGGATTCTGCATTAGAGTACTAATCCTTATAGCCAGTTCTCCTTTCAGGTTTGGTTTCACATTTTAACCGCGGGTACTTCAGGAGTACTCAGCTGTCAGACAGTGGCATGCACACTCAGGAGTAACCGTGCTGCTCCCGTAGGATGGGCAATCTTATTCTTTGCCAGCTAGACATCCGCTGAAATGATTTTGAAATCCTCTTGGGGGTATTTGAAGTAATATGAAACTTAAGTCTTCTCTCTCTTGGTACCCAGGCTAAAAAATATTATTGGACTGACAGAAATTAGGATTCTAGCAAAAGGAAGTGTTTTTCATACTTTTTTATTGCCAGAGAAGACAGCTGTCCGCTTTTCACCAAGGACTGCCTTAGCAAAGCAACCTAAATTTTCAGAACCGTTTGTAGTTATAATTGACAAGCCCATCTTTTGAGTCAGATGTTATCCATAAAGCCTAGGTAGAGTAGTTTCGATGGCATTGTGTCCGTATTTTAGAAGTTGAAATAGCTGTTATTCACCCAGGAGCAAGCCCTAGGAGTTTTGGAGATACAGTTGATGTAATCACATACCAGACACAGAGGTTCTCTTGTGATCTCCATAATCTAGTGGTGAAAAAATGTACAAAATTTATATAATTCTTTTATCGTAATAAAAATATCGCTTCTGCTTGTGGCTTCATAATTTCAAGTGCTACGATAATATAGATGCAGAGAAAAGCAAGTATGTTTGATCAGTTTTCAAGGGTCTTAAAAACCTGAGACTTTCTGTTTGTCTCACATTTGGAGCCAGCTACTGTTTTTTGCATATTCCAAACCAACTGTATTCAGAGTAACCACATGTTGTTGTTTTGGTTTGGTTTGTTTTTTTTTTTTTTTTTTTAACTGCTTGTTTACTGGAGATTTTCTAGTAACTGTAGCATTTACTTGGCATGTGAGTCCAGTCTGAAAAATGTTTTATTCCTCATTTTCCTCAGTTTCTGTCTCTTCAAAAGTATTCTGATACAGAGCCACAACATTTGGGACTGACAATATGTATTTTTAAATTTAAGCATATCTGAAAATGAAGTTCACAAATAAACAACTGAAAACCCGTGTTTGGGGGTGTGCCCATTAGGTGTGCTGTCCTCATTTTCAAAGGTGGATATTTGGAAATCCTATTTGCAAAATAAATGTATTATCACAGTTTGAAATATTTCAGAAACACAGGATGTATTTCTGGTGTGAGCCAGCTTTGAAGAGGATAATAAGTATATCCCCATTATGACAGCATGTATGCCACCCAAGATCTGTCAGGAAACAAATTATTTACCAGCAGACTAAACAATCTGTATTTCTAAAAATCCTACTTGACATGAAAGGTGCTAGATGAAGTACACTAAGAGGAGCTGAAATAACTGTGAGGTCTACCCACTTTGACCTTAGATGTGGGCCTTATATACTAGGTTCCTAAAATAACTTTAATATCTACATTAGAGTCCTTGTCAGGCTCTGTTCAACCTCACAGCCTGCTGTGTTTCAACATGACTTGAATAAAATTTTAGATCATGACTTTAATCCTACAGCTTTTGAAGCAGCACCACAACGTCTTTTAAAATACATGGGTAGGAAGCAGCTGTTGAAAATAGAATACCATGAATGAACAGACCTCTCTGCTACAGATACAGGATTTACTACCATTTTTCTTGAAATCACATTTCTGCAATGCACTTGCACAATAAATGTGGATTGATTACAATACATGGCTTAAACTGTCCTGTGCAGAGCAGTAATGGGGCCCAACTGCCTATAGATTAGCTTCCAATAATCTTCAATATATCCCTACTGCCTGCTCTTAAGTGTAGGGCTTTTGTATGTGAGTAAAATCCATAAATATCATTGGAGTGCAAAATTGAAACTGATTTGGGAAAGTTAGCTCAACTGGTGTCTACACATCTTGCATTTCTTACACTGAGCCTGCAAGCATATAGACTAAAGCCTACATTCCCATTGAGACACACAGAGAGCACAGTATTAATACATTCGGAGTCTTATTTTGCAGAAAATAAAAGGAACATGAGAATATACAAACATATGTGTTTTCTTACAGGGTTCCTTAAAATAGTTATTGGTAAAACAAGACTTCTACTTGAACACAGGATTCTATTTCTACTTGAACTAAGGATTGTCTCTTTAATTTTGCAAATCTCTATTTCATCAAGTTGGGGCTAAATCCAGAGGATAGGAATTCATCTGACAAAGAGTTCCCTCACAGTCTGGAAGATGATCTAATTATGTTTTAAACGTCTTGCAGTAAAGATGGCTGACTAAATATCAAAGTCTCTGAGATTGTTAAGAAAGGAGATAAAGTGTGAAAGAATGAGTTCAACTTTCTCACAAGAGTAAAGTCAGGACAATTATACTCGTCCTTAAGTTACGGGATGAGTGAAATCAAGGTCCCTGATTTGGACATGCTTGTTTTCCTTCTACTTGAGCCTCCTCCTTTTGTTATATGCAGGTCCCACAAACTTCTCTGATGACAACATTGCATTTATTCTTGCAGAGTCTTTAGATTTAGGTGTGTGAACAAAAAGGGGCTCTTAACTGGAAAGCTCACTAGACAATAAAAGACTGAGTCAGAGGAGCAGCAAGTGGCTGCCACTTCTGGGAACAAGAGTTTCCAGAGAGCCGGTACCTGGGAAGTCCCACCCGCATCAGGGCTGTCAAAAGCCATCAGCTCCTCCCAGCTCTCCCTAGGTACCAGCAGTTGCCCACGGAAGGTGACCTTATTATACATAGAAGGAGAATTGCATGATCATGAATACCCATCCCATGCCCATCATAGGTATTGCAATCCCAGGGCTGGCACAGGACAATGTCTAATTAATTCAAAAACATTTGAGATTGATCGATTTAACTCTTCTCTATCGCTAACAGCTCCCGCTGGCTCACCTTTAGGCATGGCTAGGCAAGCCTTACTGTTTAACCCTTGCAGCTTTGGGCCTGACCTCCTTCAGCCAAACACAGCTGTGAGTCAGTGGATTGCCTGGGAGAAAAGTGGGAGCTCTACATGGCACTGCATTGACAGTTTTAAATGGCATGCTTCCCCCCTACCCCTTCTCCTTCTGACATCCATGTCTGCACACGTGCTCTCATATCTCCTGTTCTGTTGCCAAGGAGTATGAGTGAATCACAGCTTATGCTAGAGCTGCTTCAAAGCTGTAGGCATGTGCTGGTTGCTCAACTGAGGAAGACAGACTTGAAAACAGAGCTCAGAGCTGCAGTCTTCCCCATGCTAGAGGAAATGACTTGGGGTTCATGTCCTCTGCACAGCGGCAGATTTTCTCAGAACTTGTAGGAGTTACTTTTCTATTCTCTGTCAGATGAAGCTGAACCCTCTTAACGAGTTCTAAATTGTTAGAGAGTTCAGATTAGGAGAAGTCAGGGAGGAGAATAGATCAATAGTTCAATCTTTTAAGTAATCTTTCCTTCAGACTCTATCTTTAAATAACCTTTTGTATCTTCACCTCATCTAAGAGAAATTCATTCCAGTCTTCAGTCTTGCAACAAGTTGCAAAGGGGTGTTTTGCTGGCATTTCATGCTATGTATTGAAGGATTGCTTTACTAGCATGAGAGTCCTCTGTTTCTTAAAAGAAGCACTCAGTTCTGTTTCTAAAATTCAGATGGGGTGGGGTAGAAAAGAGGAGTCGTCTTTTCAGACTTGTGAAGTTATGTAGTGACCTTGGACTCAAAATTCATGACTTGAGTGTTAAAATCTGAAAAATTCATGCCTATTTTGACAGAAATACTTGGATCTAATCTAGTATTTAAACTTGGAAAGGTTTGATTATACTTCCAATTCAAGTTAATTATTTTAGAAATAAAATCCTTTTAGAAATAAGTGAAGTAATAAAGGAAAAAAGAAATTAAAAAGTTTACTTCAGTTGAAATTTGTACTTTATGTGCTGGTATGTTCAAGTATGCATGCACTATAATCAATAAAGTTCACATTTTTTTTCTCAGTAATATCTTCCTAAATTGCCCAAAATCGTGAGTTAAGTCAGCAATTAAATGTTTTTGAGTAATGGTTCTCTTCTTTATTTGGGTGACTGGTTCTTGATATATTTTGTCTTCCCACTGAACAGTTGTAAAGCTTCAGCTCTATTAGGAAACATGGTTGATTAGCTCCGTCATTTCTGTGGTAACTTTTAATCCAACAGTTATAACAATTATGTTTTAAGCAATTTAAAATAATCCAGAAAAAGGTTTTCCTGTTTCATTAATTCTAGTTTAAAACAACAACAAAAAATAAATAAATCATGAAGCTTTGTTTATTCAAAACAGAGACCATTTTTTGTTTCTGCTATTGGAGAGAAGCTAGGTTAGACTTGCAGCCATTCCGCAGTATTTGAAACTTAGGCAGAAGTCCACTGGAAGTATGAAGTAAATTGAGCATGAAAAGAGAAACTTGGTTAATAATTCAACAATGCAGTTTTGTTAGTTACCGTTTAACATAACTAAGAAAAGTATGTAGTATGAAAAATAAACATGAAAAAAGCAACTCTTGGGAGAAAAATACATATCTCATATGTATAAGCCCATTGTATCACCTTTGTTAAACAAAAACAAAGAATTGCTAACTGTATGGACAGTTTCTTTTTCTGTTCAAAGGGAATAAGTGGGTAAATACTTATTGGAAATATTTTCTCATGCATTCTATTACTGTTTAATTCATTTAACTCTTTCACAAAACAGTAGCTGGATATATCTGGAAAGACATAATGAGACACTTAATATCACATCTTAAGGGAATTACTTGTCATGATTGCTCACTCTTGCACACCTGAACACCTGGCCTCGACCAAGAAGACTTTGAAGTAGTATTAAGAAAACACCTGAGAAATATTTTCATTTGACATTTTGTGTGATGAAAGCACTTCCTAGACACTATCTTCACTATAATAAACTAGTCCAATTAAGCAGTGCTGTATAAGGCGATCATGCAGCAGGTACTGGAAACACACTAGATCAGGAAAAAACAGTTGGAAGATGGGGCAAGCAGTTAGCCAAAGCTAGTGAGTAAAAATACAGGCTAACAAAAAATTTTTTTGCCGTGAGAGCTCTGTGGCTTAGGGATCAATGCTGCTTTGCATACTGAGCTACTATGGCCAGGATGAAACTTATGTCGGGCATCCTTATCTGCTGTATCTACAAACCCAGGACTGGCTCTTTTCCAGTCATGTTTCTGGTTCCGTGTGTCTCAATAATCCTCGCATGCATGTTGTCATGTGAAGAGGTTAGAGAAGAGTCTTCTAGAAGACAAGTTGTAGCAGAGTTATGCCACATGTCTGTCACCTGCCCTCAACCACATCAGGCTGGGACAATGTGTGGAAATTAATCTTTGGGACAGTTTTACAGGGATAGATGATGACATCTCAAACGGGAGTTGATGAAACATTTACAAAGCTAAGTGTTTGTAAGCTATTCATGTATTTCCCAGACAATCTTCTCTGTCACCTAAACCCTCTATTTGTGTTTAGCAACTTGTAAATTTGAGAGTAGGCAAAATAGATCAAAACAAAGTATCTCTGATTGATTTTGTTTGGTCTGAAGGAGGCAAGAGTACATTTCAAGCTATGAAATATTTAAGTGAGAAGCTACCAAATAATGGTATTACACCACAGTAAACAATTTAAATAGATCTGATCTTTTATAGGCTGGTGAAAGTAGTGATCACAGTTTGCTCCCTGGAGTTTCTTTGTGAACCTGGACCAACTTGCCAAAGAAAATTCAGAGGACCTGATGGAGCTGCTGTCAGTTAGCTGTACTGAGGTGACTTCTTCATGTAAAACAATAAGGAACTGTAATACATTTTGTCATTGAGAGTGCTTTTCTACAGTGGCATGCCAGCTCTGAAATATTTGCTGCCCACTTGACAAGAATACTGGACACCGACCCTGAGCACTAGCTCAACTTTGTGTAGATTGCTAAAAGAATCAGATGATGTTTGGGTTTTCCTCCCGGTCTTGACTAGAACTAGCAAATTCTTTTTTTGTATCAACCTCATATACTGTACCTTCCCCATGCATTCTCACTGTAAATGCAAATCCTGTAAAGTTATTATCTGCATCAGGCTGAGGTTGGCTGTAGTCATTGTTCGATGGGAATCAACATCTTGTCCCTTAAATAGACATGGGATACACTCACGGAAGGAGTGAAAGGGAAGATACTAGAAATACGTGTGCAGTTTTCTTTCCTCTTCTTTGTTACGCTTACATTTAGCAAACTGATTGCAACATTTATGTAGTAAGGAAGCTTTTGCTTTAATAGGACTAAATTTAGTAACAGATGGAGTTGTTGGAGGAAGAAATGAACATGTTGTGTAAGTAATATCAAGTTAGGTCCACAGGTCCTTAAAAGTTCTTAACAATTTTTCTGCTTGGTACCAATTGTTATGCTGGTGGCTGAAGTTCCTGTGAAGATAGGACAGCTAACTCTAGATGCTTAGAAAAAAACCCAGCACGGTTATCAATGTAACTACCTCAAGATAAGTTCCTTTTCTTAGCTTTGATGTTGTGTACTTTACAGTGTAGG